>NW_022196905.1:67370396-67371832 GCF_008632895.1 Mastomys coucha | reverse complement strand
CCATGGGTCAAAACGCCTTGCTTCATGGGAAAACCTTGTTTGTCATTCCCACCGCTGATCCGGACCACGTAGCCCTTCTACTCTTCACCAAGAGCATCAGCAGCTACTTCTGTGGCCATACGCTTCTCATAGAACGTACGAAGCTTGCGTTCATCATCTACTTCAATGAGTTTCTGACAGCCAGTGGCAGGGAAGATGTTCAGCTTCATCTTGACACAGCCGACCACCTAGGAGGCGTCACGAAAAAGAGATTGTGTTTTTCTTTTTAAACATCTTCACCATTTTACTCCCTTCCAGAAGTCCACATTCAAGGCTTTCCCATGGATTTTTATTAAATTCTGCAGTTGTTTGCCAGGAAATGTAGAGGCTCATTCCTTTCTTTGACCTTACCGTTGTAGTCTTCCAACTTTCTCCATCATTCTTTTAACACTCTATTTTCTCCAGCATCATAGAAATAGTTCCTAGGGCTCTTAGGTCCACTCCCCACCTTTGTTCCATCTGTCCTGCATACCTGTCTTCTTGCATGGGTTCAAACCCAATAGATTCTTTGTAGATTCCACTTTACTATTTCCTTCCCTTGCACTGGTTACTGTTGGCCAATCACCTCTTTAAACACATTTCCCCTTTGACTCCACACACTGGCTCCGCTTCTGCATACTTCCCCCAAGGTTTCTCAGAAGTTTCTCCATCACATCCTTATTTTCTATATTTTCTATAACAAAGCAGCTTCAGCACACCTATACTAAGGATTCCCAAATTACCAGACTTCTTTCTGCAAGCTAGAATCATATGTCCAACCACCCAGTACTTATTTCATTTTCTTTTCTTTTCCTGACACTGGGTTTCTCAGTATCATAGCCATGATTGTCTTGAAACTTGCTTTGTAGAGTGGACTGGCTTTGAATTCCTGAGATCCATCTTCTTCTGCCTCTCAAGCTCTGGGGTTAAGGTGTGAACTACTATTCCTGGCTCTAGTAGACATTTCTAACTGGATGTCCCCCAATTTTTTTTTTTACAACACTACCTACCCATCTTTACCTATTAGATAGCTACTTGAAAGAAAATATATAAGATATTTGGAAAGATGTAGATAAACTTGGACCTTTATTCATCAGCTACTGTGAAGAACATTGGTTCCTTAGAAAAGGTAAGACCATTTACAATATGATCCAGCAGTTTCAAACAAAGGAATAGAAGCAAAATTTATAAGATATCTGTGCAGGTATGTCTAGAGTGTTATTATTTATAAAGGCCCTAAAGTGGAAGACTCAAATGTCCATTGAGAGATGGATGAATAGACACAATGTACTATATGCATACTACAAACTATTACTCAGCTTTTAGAATGAAAGCAAAAAACCAAACCAAACTGTACTGGCTGGTTTTGTGTGTCAACTTGACACAGGCTGGAGTTATCACAGAGATGGGAGCTTCAG
>NW_022196905.1:67360866-67370066 GCF_008632895.1 Mastomys coucha | reverse complement strand
ACCCTTTCCTCCCCAACTTGCTTCACGGTCATGATGTTTGTGCAGGAATAGAAACCCTGACTAAGACACAAACCAACCAACCAACCAAACAAACAAACAAAAACTGGGACTGGAGAGATGCCAAACTGATTTAGAGCTCTTGATGTTCTCCAAGCAGGCCTGATTTCAGTTCTTAGCACCCACATCTGGTGACTTACAATCCCATGTAATTCCAGCTGTAGGGAGGTCAAAGCCCAACTGTACACTCGTTCTCTCTCTCTCTCTCTCTCTCTCTCTCTCTCTCTCACACACACACACACACACACACACACACACACAAATAAAACTTTAAAATCAAAGTTTTATTTCATTTTAACGAAATGTGTCACAACTAGATGAACACAAGGACATTATGTTAAGTGAAAAGTAAGTCAATCACAATAAAGCAGATAGTACAGGGTCCCAATTATATGATCTACAGTAGTCAACTCAATGAGAACAGGATTATAGGCTGCTAAATGCTGAGTGTATGTGTGTGTGTGGGGGGTGTTTGCAGGGAGCTGGGGGTGAGGAAGGGGATTGTTACTTAAAGGGTATAGTTTTGAAACTATTTTGATTTTGCAAAATAAAGATATCCAGAGATTGGTTTTACAGCAGTATGAATGTCTTTAATGTTACTGTACATTTTAAAATGACTAATGATGGACATGGTGGTACACACGTTTAATCTGAGCACTAGGAAGGCAGAGGCAGGCAGATCTCTGTGAGTTTGCAACCAGCCTAATCCACATTGTGAGTTCCAGGACAACCAGGGCTGCACAAAGAGATCCTGTCTACACACACTCACTCGCGCGCACCTGCCCGCCCGCCCAATTAGAACAGTAAATTACTAAATTTTTTTTATCTCATGCATGTTTTCACAATTAAATAAAAAAACAGGTTCCAAACTGAGATCTGTAGATCAGTATGTTTATTCTTCAATCCGACTCTCATCTTAGTAGCTGTAAAATGAACCCAAAAAGCCTTTTGATGTGTGTGTGTTTGGAGACAAGATCCCCCTCTCCCTCCCCTTTTTTAGCCTATGAGCCATCTTGCTGGTCCCCAAAGGTATTTCATGAGGCTTGTATACATTAACGCAGAAGATAACCTACACACGATCCACTATTATGTTTCAGTAGTTATTTGGCTTCTCAAAGTTAAGATGGGGAAGTGTCTGTGCTGAGGATATTAAACTTCAGACTAGGTTTTATTATTCCCGAGAATTCTTAACCGGGAGGAAAAGGTGACGTGAGCTGACAGAGAGGAACGAACAAAACCCATTTCAATTCTTTCCTAGAAAGCTGCTGCCTTTAGCTTTTCAGGGACTACTGACCCTTTAAGCCCGTTCGATTCCCATTCCCAGTGTAGCTGCTCCTCCCAGCAGCCCGCGCGCCTGGTCAGCCAATCAGCGGCTAAGACGTCATCACTGCGCGCGCCCACAGCCTAGCGTCAGAGACCGGCCCACGTGTACTGTGTTGACTGTCAAAGTCTCAAGGTACTCAGTATCCGGAAGCCCTACGTTCCTACCGAAGTTCCTGCCCATCCGCTGGTGAGAACCCTGGCCAGCCGGCGAGAACCGAATCATGAGCACCGCGGGCGTACTGTCCTTTGCCCAGCAAGGCTGGGAGCAGGTGCTGGCCAAAGTGAAGTGGTCCGTGGTCTACCTGGACGCCGCCTGCGCGGAGAGCCTGCACTGGAGCTGCGGATCAAGCAGGCTTCTGGAGGCGGTGAAGGGTCCTGCGTGCCACCTGAGGGAATTTGAACCCCAAGCAATTGGCGGTGGACCCAAGCAGCCCCGGGCGGTATTCGTTTTGAGCAGCCTGCTGAAAGGCCGGGTAGTAGACACTCTACAAGACATCATTCGCCGCAGTCACTTTCAGCACTGTGTGGTGGTCACAGCCGTGAGCCACTCAGTCCACCTCACTGCTAACCACGTACCAGCGGCTGCAGCGGCCGAGCTAGAGGGGCAGCAGCCGGTGTTCGAACAATTGGAGGAGAAGCTCTGTGAGTGGATGGGCAACATGAACTACACAGCTGAGGTGCTCCACGTCCCACTGTTGCTCGCCCCTGCTGCCCCCCACCTTGCCTTTACTCCAGCCTATGCTACCCTTTTCCCACTGCTACCTCAGGATATACATGTTCTTAATAGTGCCAGACCCGACAAGAGGAGGCTGAACAACTTGGGTGAGGTGGATGCTGCTGCCCTAACCCCAGAGCTGCTGCTTTACATCAGATGCCTCGTGTCAGGCCTCAGTTCTCTGTGTGAACATCTAGGGGTACGAGAGGAGTGTTTCGCCGTGGGTTCCCTCAGTCGGGTCATCGCTACAGATCTGGCAAACTATGCCCCTGCCAAGAATAGGAAAAAGACTGCAACAAGCAGGGCTTCCGTGGTCTTTGTGGATAGAACTTTAGATCTCACAGGTAAGTGGGATTTCTGGGAGTTCTTCATTTTCACTCTCTCAGCTAGAGGACCTTTTAATTGATTCAGTGTATATGTTTTATTGGCCTCATATTGAGGATGACAATATAAGGATGAACTAAATGAATCAGTCCCTACTTTGGCAGCGTCTGGAGTTTAGTTTTGTTTGGTGGAGAGCGGACATAGATAAAGCACAAGTTTATTTGTTAAATGCTGTAACTGGGCAACTATGGCTTTAGTGTCCATTGCTTTTGAAAAAACAGCTGTGCTTAGTCCAAGAGGCTGGAAAAATGAGATGACCTTGACATGGAGGAAATTGCCATCACCCGAGACTCTTAGAAATTTCCAAATACCAGTTATCTTAATTAGGGTTTTTATTGCTGTAATGAAACACTATGGCCAAAAACAACTTAGGGAGGGTAGGATTTATTTGGCTTACACTTCCACACAGTAGTGGGTCATTGAAGGAAATCAGGACAGGAACTCAAACATGGCAGGAACGGAGAGGCAGGAGCTAATGTAGAGGTCATGGCGGGCTGCTGCATATTGGCTTACTCCACAGGGTTTGCTCAAGGGATGACCTTAGTTTGCTCCCTAGAATCTACACAGTGGAAGGAGAGAACTGACTTCTTCCCATGGTCCTCTGATCTCCACACACAGTGTGGCTTGCACATACACCATCCCCCAAACATATACAAATAAATAGATAAATGTAATTTTTAAAAAGTGAAACTGAACATACATATGAGAAGATGGAAAAAAGAATTGTAGAAAATATTTTCAAATGTGTATTGATTTATTCTTAGCGCTCATTCTTTTGAAGTTTGTATAGCAATCTCAAATTGCAGCAATGTAATAATTATTTATACCTGCAAGGAACAAATCTAACCTTAAAATAGGTGAAGAAAATTCTGATTCACGATGTGAGCACTTATTTTCGGAGGTCACCTTTGTTCTATAGTTAAGTAAATGTAATTCAATAATAGCATGTGCAGCTGCTCAAGGTCATTGAGAACATTCAGAACACTGGTATCAGTCAGCATTCCCTTTTCAGGTTAGAAAACAATGTTGAATGATGTTATAAAAACCAATAAGAAATATTTGAAATTTTATCTTAATCAGATGAGTTTTGAGATTAAAAAAAAGAGAGAGTAAACTAAATGGTAGTTCTGAGGAAATGCTGGTGGGCTCAGTCTTTTGAGGGTGTCCCGAGGGTAATTGTAATTAACTTCAAGAGGGCAGCAGTGGCCATGTCATGCACAGAAGGGAGAATTCCACAAAACAGAAAACATAAGCCAGCAGGTTCCCATACCCCCTCATCACCACGTCTCTTACACACTGGGTTACATTTTTTCTCCTTCCCTTCCTTCATATTACAGAGGAACACTCCATCCCTCCTAACATTTTTACCTATGCACCCTAGCTCAGTGCTCTCTCTTTCTATCTTCTCATGAGTTAACTTCTGCTGAGCAGCCCTATGGAGATCATTTTCCTCCTCCTTTCAGATCCTCATTGGCCTGCAGGCAGAACGGAGCATGTCCTTTCTTGACTCCTCATGATCATTTGGCTTTATTTTGTAGCCATCTTGAGAGAGCTCTTTATACTTGTTGTTCCCACAATCACCCAAGTCAGTTTTCTCTCGACTTCCAGTCTTTTAGGCTTTTAGATTTAAAAACTACTGAGATGCTGGCTTCCCCAGTGTCTTCTGTGTTACCAAAGCCACGGTTGAGTCACAGCACTCCTTTGTTCCTCCTGACCCTCAGAATAGCCTTTAGTACAATAGAGCAAAGCAAAGAGTAAAAGGAAATTTAGGGATAGGGAGGTGGTTCAGCGGGTGAAGCACTTGCTACACAAGCATGAGGACCTGCATTTGGGTCATGCATTGTCCACTTCTGCCTTCCACAAGCACATGCAAGGGTGAATATTTTAGCAAACACACACACACACACACACACACACATACACACAGGCACACCTCTAATTAAAAATAGAAATTACAAAAGGTAGAGAGCTAGCACTCAGTGATGTTACTGAGTGCTTTTTATCAGCCATAAATTTAGCTGGTGGCTTTTCCTCCACTCTGTCCTCCTATCGTGGTGTGCATGTATTCTAGTTTGCGTTCAGTTGCTCTACTAAACATCATAACCAAAGGCAACTTGGCAAGGGAAGGCTTTATTTTGTTTCAACTTCCAGGTAACAGTCCCTCACTGAGTGAAGTCAGTGCAGGGACTCAAGCAGGAGCCTGGAACAGAGACCATGGGGTAATGCTCTTAATGAACTTGCTTTCTTGTACAAATTTGTCCCAGGACAAATGCCCAGGAGGTGGCACTTCCCACAATGGGCTGGGTCCTCCTAATCAATAATGGAGAAAATGCCCCATAAGAATGTCGTAAGACAATCCAATGGTGGCTGTTCTTTAATTGAGGTTTCCTCTTTTCACATAACTCTAGTGTGTCAGGTTGACAAATACTAGCCAGCAGTATTCATAGTTACACATGCTCTCTTTGGCTTATCTCTTCTCACACAGAACCTCAAACAAACCTTGTCCCAGTGAATGTTCATTCACTCCATATAACTTTCTCTCTCACTCCTGAGTAGTAGAGACCTTTCCTACTACTGTCTTCCCCCTATCTTGCCTTGTGCAACATAATGTTGACCACTACCCCTGACTAATAATTGGTTGCTTCTTGTTCTCCTTATATGAGAATAGAATGGAAGCTTGTGTGTGTGTGTGTGTGTGTGTGTGTGTGTGTGTGTGCGCGCGCGTGTGTGTTTGTTCTTTTCTTACTATGTATTTACTAGTGGTTGGAACATTTACTTGAAAACAGTATATAGTTAGTATTTATTTATGTATCTGCTGATTGATGAAATGTATTGCTGGTTATTGAACTCAGGGCCCTTTGAATGCTAGGCAAATACTTTACCATTGAGCTACATCCCCAAGCTTTGATGTTTTGAGACAGGATTTCACTAATTAGCTCCTACTGGCTTTGAACTTACTTGTGGCAAGGCTTATTATGAATTTGTTATATTTGCCTTTTGAGTACTGGGATTTCAGGCATTGTGTCACTAGCCTGGAAATAAGTATTTGTTGAATGACTGGGTAGGTGAGTGGATTAAAGTTTACTGGGAACTAGACAGTCACCAAGTTTAGCAACACACTTTTTCTTTTCTTTTATTAATTAATTAATTAATTAATTAATTTACACTCCATATTTTATCCCCCCCCCACCGTCTACCTCCAATTGTTTGTTCCACATCCCATACCTTCTCCCCACTACCCCTCTCTCCACTTGGATGTCCCCACCCCCCACCCCACCTGACCTCTAAACTCTCTGGGGCCTCCAGTCTCTTGAGGGTTAGGTGCATCATCTCTGAATGAACACAGACCTGGCAGTCCTCTACTGTATGAACAACACACTTTTTCTAACTGCTTCTGAGTTTGTTGTACCATTGGCCATTCACCCATGTAGTGGGTATTCTGTAAGTATCATATGTCTTGAACATTGTGTGGTTGGTACACTGGGGCCGAACAGTAAGCTTGTGAAGGGAAATGAAGCCAATTAATCATATTTATGCAAATATTTCATGGGTTAAAAACTACATTCACATTACCTTACTTGATCGTTCTACAAGTTAGGTGAGTCATTAAGAGAAAAATTTAGCCTCAGAATTTTTTCCGTAGGAACCAACTAAACAGTCAGACAAACCACACAGACAGTAAGTAGTTAGCCATGTATGACAGCATTGTATATTTCCAACTTTCAGTATTTCATTAAATTTCTAAGTTTACCTTTTGGATTTTGAGTTGTTCAAGTGAGACAGCCTCATACTTAAGATCTGCCTTCCTCACCCTGGAGAATGCTGGGATTAAAGTCCTGTTTGTACCTACTATCTCTACCTTAAAGATGCTTCCATTAGTTGGCTTGCTTATATAGTGTCTTTTAACCTAGCAGTGAAAGCAGGCAGAGTATGGGGTGGGCACATTTTAAGAACCTGAGAAAATGTTGAAGGAAACAAATAGGTTTCTTGGTATAGATTCAAGGCAACAAATAAAAGAGAAAAATTTAGTCCTTTTGTCAAAGACCCATGAGAACTGTGACAATATGAATCCTAAGAGAATGTTGAAACCATAAGGTGTGGTGATAAGTGACAAGGGACTTTAAAAGTCATTGAACTATGTCTCAAGCACATTCAGACTGTAAGGGCTCTGCATGCTCCTCACCTTCTTAGATATTCAGTGCTAAGTGTTTTGGAAGAGGTGAGCAGGGTCAGTGTCCTACAGAGTCCAGGGCTGGGAGTGTGCATGTTGGTGTGTGACATTGTGGAGTGCTACCCTCCAAGTATAACAGCCATTGTTTTCATCTGAGCAGCTGTGTTACTTGCCAGAGATCCCTAAGATAAATGGAGCTTGTTGACTGTTGATGCTTCTTCATGGGGTGGGGGTGGAGATTGTGTACCTCCTGGCTGGGAGGTACTAGAGTGTGTAGAGGGAGGAGTAAGCACTCCATCTGTGTAGTGATGGGAAGTCATCATCTCTGCTGGGGTGAGGGTTTTCCTTGTGGGGTATTTTGGGGTCACTTGTGCTCCTGTCAATCACACTCATGCTCTGGCAGTAACCCCAACAAACTGTGGTTTCTCAAGTTGGACTTTGGTGGATAATACTTTGGTTTGTCACTGATGCTCTCTAAGGAGGTAGTGGATGTTTACATCTCCCTAGGGTGTTCCTGCAACTATATAGGGTATCTCCCAAGTGGGGCGAGGTTCCATGTATGAGATGGCAGGTGGCAATAGCAATAGCCCGGTGAGGTGATGAAGCTGGAGTAGGAGAAAAGGTTATTCCCTGGGACATCCTGTGCTTGCCTTTTTTCTGTTATGTAGATCCAAGGTTGATTTATGTTCCTATCTGAAAATAATTTCCCTTTGGCATAGTGTAAACCAAGAAATTTCTATACCCTGCAGGAGTCAGTTCTCTACATTAACCATATGGGTTCCAGAAGGTGCAGATTGTTGGGCTTGGTGGCAAGCACCATCTTCCACTGAGACATCTTGCTGTCCCATCTCTTTTCCATTTCAAAATTATGATACATTTTCCTTTAGAAAACCTCAAGTAGACTTTATAGGGTAGATGGTAATACATTGTAATTTAGATTGGTCTGTTACTGGATCCATGCAAATTTTTATTGGCTATCTTTTGATTTAAAGCAAGTTATCTTGCTTTAAATTTCATTTACAACAAAGATGTTTGAATATAGTGTTTTGGTTCTATATCAGTAATATAGAGCTAGTTTTCAGTTCATAAAAGTGTGTGTTCTAAGTTACATTGTTTAAATCTTAAAATGCTTTGCACTACTGAATAAAAGGAAATTTCTATTTGCTGAGACCATAAGTTACTTAATACTGGGAAATGAATGCTAGCCTATGGCTGTGTTGGTGTAGATGTTGTGGCTTCCAGAGGTGTTGAGAGTATTGAAATGGAGTGGGCATGGTGCGTTAACGTTGTGGAGTGCAGTGTTTGCTTGTTTCTCCCTGAATTGATGAGGGTTTGAAGTGTGTACTACTGGTGTCATTATTGGCACGAGTCCATTTGGTGTTTGGCTTTGACCCTGGCATCCAGGAACATGCTCAGTTATAGTACTCAACGTTTTACTAATTCATCCTACTGGATGCAACAAGTTTGAGGAACTGGCAATGTCTTGCCTGTTGATGTAATGAAATAATGGTTACCAGAATTTCTTGAGGTTTCCTAAATTAAATTGTGGCTTAGATTGGGGTATAGCTAGCTAGTGAGAATTGCAGCCAACAAAGGATCATGCTAACGACTTCTAAAGATCAAAAAATGATTTGGAATTATTGGAATGACTTAAATGACTTAGATTTCAATTTAAATTACTCTATAGGAATTTTATATAGAGAACAAAAGGAAATATACTTTTAATATTTGATTTGGATATTAATTTACATATAACATATACGATAAACTATTACTGTTTTGGAGTCTATTGATAATTTATCATTAGATGAGTTATAAACTTATATGTGAAATTGTAAGTTTCAAAAAATAATAGAGACCTTGTGTATGACTTTCTTAGCAGTTCATATGGACTTGAACTTGTGTAATTGAAATGACCTTGAACTTTGATCTTCTTGCCTCCATCTCCAAGGTCTGGGATTACTTACATGTGTCACCAAGCTTAGTCAAGTATTTGATAGTTAATAGCATGTTTTTGATACAGATAGTTTTCTTATCATTTTGCCATCACATTGTTGAAAATGGTATCACCTTATAATTTCTCCAGTAAAGCTTTATTTGTGTCCACTGTGTTCTGCACTGTTGCAGGTGCTAGTGAGACAGTGATGATTAAGATAGAAAATTTATTGCTATCAAGAGGCAGTTGATAAGCTCTGAGGGTTAAAACGTATAGACTACGTGTAGTTATTGGAGAATTAGGTGCATGCACATGCAAGAGAGAGCGAAAAAGAGAAAGGGTGGAGAGGGAGGGAGAAGGAAAGAGGGAGAGAGCAAATATGGGAAGATGAGGGGGAATGAATTGCATTTTCAATTATTATTGAAAGGATATGTATTCACTCTAGAAAGTTTAAAATTCTAGAAGACAATGATTTAGAGAACTGCTTCAGTACATATATCATAGATTGAAAAAACAAAGCAAGGCCAGGCGGTGGTGGCGCACGCCTTTGATCCCAGCACTTTGGAGGCAGAGGCAGGTGGATTTCTGAGTTCGAGGCCAGCCTGGTCTACAGA
>NW_022196905.1:67348428-67360856 GCF_008632895.1 Mastomys coucha | reverse complement strand
AAAAAAAAAAAAAAAAAAAAAAAAAAAAAAAGAAAGAAAGAAAAAGAAGTGGATCTACCTATTTCAAATTAAGCAAAAATCCCTCACAGGTGTGCCCTCCATCTGTCCATTTTAGTTAATCTCAGATGTAGTCAAGTGTCTGACAATAAAAATTGGCATTACACTTTGTAATTAATTAATTATTCACTTGAGCAGGTGATTTAAATGAAATCTTTACTGTGTGAATGAGCATAATAATTCACAATAAATATTGTTGCTACAATTAATTATAAATTATAAATTCCTGGCATAGGATTTGGTACATGGCGCATCGTGATTCCTGGATACATATTTGTTGTTGCAGTGAGTGAGGATGATGATGGCAATGATGATGACTTACTTCTTGGATTTCTTATTGGCTTTCTTAATTAGTTCTTCTGTACCATTAATATGACATGGCAGAACACAGAGGAACAGAGAGGCAACATGTGCGCAAGCAAACTGGAAATGATTCAGACTTGTAGCTATACCAAGTCCTATCCATGGTTGGAATAATGCCTTCTAAGCACTGATGGGTTTTGGACATATAACTTAATTTTACAGAAGAAGCACTGAGCTGTATCATTGTCTTGAATTTCAGTTAGAGTACATTTATTATTGTAATTTAAATATTAATATTCAGATAGGCTCTCACTTATGTACTCCAGACTGGTCTCAAACTCACTGTGTAGCTAAATATCATCTTGAACTTCTGAATGTCCTGCCTCCATCTCCTGAGTGCCATCACCAATTAGTTTTATGTGATACTGGAAATCACCAAGGCTTTATGCCATCATCAACCAATTAAGCTACATCCCCAGCCCATCATTCATTCACTATCCCTGGAGTTGATATGTATAATTACAGGTCTTGGAGCAATGCGTGTTATACAGAAAGCATTCAGTAAACGTTGGCAAATGTTTTGCTGTAGGCTGTCCACTTCTTCCCCTTCTTCAACAACTATGTAGTAAGAGCCTGTGGTTGCCTTTCTATGTTAGAGTTGGAGGGTACCAGGTAAACTAGATTGAGTGCACCTTGGTCATCACAGAGATAAAGTTGATTGCTAGGTAACTGAGAACATAGTTTATGTGATAAAGAGCAAACTTCTGTCAGGCAGTGGTAGCGCATGCCTTTAATCCCAGCAGTTGGGTGGCAGAGGCAGGCAGATTTCTGAGTTCAAGTCTAGCTTGGTCTACAGAGTAAGTTCCAGGACAGCTAGGGATACACAGAGAAACCCTGTCTCAAAAAACAAAACAAAACAAAACAAAACAAGACAAAAAAAAGCAAACTTCTAAGTTGGTGTTATTAAACATCTGTCATTTTTGGTAGAAGGGGTGCATGCATTATAAAGCATACATACATACAGTTAACATTTTAATGCCCACTTTGAGTTCACGTTTGCTTGTGTGGTTAAACAGGAGCAGTTGGACACCATGGAGACAACTTAGTAGAGAAGATCATTTCAGTGCTTCCACAGCTTCCAGGCCACACCAACGACGTGATGGTCAACATGGCAGAGCTCACTGCTGTCCAGGCTGTGGAGGAAAACCAGAATGTGATTGCACCAGGCTGCCTCGCACCATCCAAGTAAGATATGTGGCTTCCTTTTGTTTTTCTCTCATTCTTCTTCCTCTTCCCTTCTTCTTCCTTCTTACCCAAGACTATCTCTGTAGAAAAGAAATGAACTTGTAATTCCAGCACTTGGGAGATGAAGGCAGAGGAATGAGGAGTTCACAATCATTATTGGCTAGTTAGCCAGTTCAAGGCCATCCTGGGCTACATGAGATCCTATTTTTAAAAGAAGAAAGAATGAATGAATGAGACACTTCTCCAGTAGAAAAATTCATAATGGATAATATTTAGGAAAAATACCACCTTTAAATATATAGATAATTATATCTACTAAACATAGTAGGCTGATGAGGATGGCATTGTGTAGGACTGCCATCATATGTAACAAGCTTTTAGCAGTACCAGAGAAGTGGTTCTGTTTATGAATCTCCATTTGATAGATAGTTTTATAGGAATTAAGTCTGGGAATTCCAGTTTCTCTTTACACTGGCTTTCTCAGATGACTAAATGCAGCCCACACAGCTATGAGTCAGTATTTATATTTATTACAATTCATTATTATATTTAATTTATATTTTATATTTAAAAAATATGCTTTGGGCATCACTGGGTGATGTTTTTGTTTCTAGGTATATTTTTTCACACACTTGAAGAAATCAAAGACCATATGTACTTTAAGTTATATAGCATTTCAAAAACAAAAAGAACTTTTTTCTAGACATGACAATATTAACATGTCATATCTTTTCAACTTTGCCTTTCATCCACAATTCTTAGGAGAATTATTATCATGTTTTTACATTTATGTATGTATGTATGTATGTATGTATGTATGTATATATGTATGAGTGAGTGTTTTGCCTGAATGATGTGTACCATGCCTCCTGATGCCATGACATAGTAAGAGAGACATCTTTGCAGGCACCAGTGCCATCAGCTCTCTTAACGTTTCCCATTTTCCATTGTGTTAAGCTCATCCCTAAGTTTAGTCATTTTAAGTTTTACAGTAAATCAATGAGGGAGATTTCCTCATTTTTCAGGTACAGTAATTGGAGTAACAAGCCAGTAAATTACATAGATTTGGAGCTGGAAAACTGACCAGTATGCCTGATTTCAGAGCCACTGTTTTCCCTTCTGTGCTGCCCATACAGGGCCGAGAGAAGAGCTCAGTTCTTGACCAGATTTGGGGACTCAATAAGACACAAAAATAAAGCCACTTCGTTATTTATTCCAAAGAGTCCTGTTTGTCCATGGTAATGTTTATAGAAGAACTGAAAAATTATTGTCATATTTCAGTAAAAGAGGGGGTTGTTGTTAAAGGTGTTTAACAGCTAAGCAAATCAATGGAAGAATGTTGATTAAAGTTTTGAAAGTACAAATAATTGGAGTCTAGGGAGCAAAAGCTCAGGAGAAGCCTCTAAAAGCTATGGCACCAGAGAGACTGGGTTTTAACTGCTTCCTTCCTGTCTTTTCATTATTCTGCTTAGGCTTTAGATTCCAGAAAACGGTGGGATGGGTCTGTCTTGGCATTTGTCTCCCATTTGCCCAGTGTGGGTTGGGAGCTGTTCATACGAAGAACTAGGCTGAGATCATGTGGGATGGCAGGGAGGTTGTTCTCTATACACAACTGGAGTTTGTACTTAAAAGAAGAGACAAGACAGGAGATGCCCTTTCTTCATAGAACACAGTTAAGAGAGGACTTGTATGTAGGGTCTGAACACTTCACCTATGTTAACTGGTTTAATAACTCTCAAATCTGTGAGGTAGAGTCCATCATCCCCCATTCTAATCCCAACTGACTTTGTCCTGTGCCTTCAGGTATCATGTGCAGTTGGAGTGGTGAAGGTCTGGCTCTAAGTCAGTGCTTACAGTTGCCCCATGCTTCTTTTGTAGGGCCTTGAAGTAATTAGAAAAGGGCAAGTAAGCTCCTGAGAAAAGGCTGCAAAATGAGAGGAGCTGAGTCGATTAGAGTACATGAAAACATGCGAACCCTTAGACATGTGGCAGGACAGATATGGGGATGAAAGCAGCCTCAGATCCATAACGATTGTGGCCAGCGTCGTTAGTCTCCACTCTCTAACATTCATTCTACATCCGGCTTAGTTCAGGGCTTTAATTGGGCCTGTCCTGAAATGCCTTTTCCCTCACTAGAGATCAACTTAAGAAATGGGTAAGAAGAAATGTCCTCCTGCTTAGGTAGGTCTTCATTTTCTAAAAGCGGCTCAAGTTAAACCTTGGCTTCTTTTCTATCACTCTCTCCTAACTCCCAGGACTGCTCAAACTGCTGCAGCAGGGAGGTTAGTGACCAGGACTGTTGTAAGGAAGAGCAGTCCTCGGATCTCCACACGACTGAGTCTCACATTATGTGGTAAAATGTATTTCTTCTTCTTTAAACTAGATTGAATCACTGTCTTCAGGCACTTTGACACACTTTCTGTACCTTATTATTTCATCTATAAAATGAGGATGTTGCTCTAAATGTATTCCATGCCTCCTCTTACATTTTAAACAAAGTCATTCTACTCAGTCTCTGCTGTGGCTTAGCTCTACCTCTGAACACGCATTTAGGCTGTGTCTGTTTACATGGGCTTTGCCTTCACTGGCATCCTTTTCTTCTCATTACACTATAGAAATGAATTTAAGTGCTTCCAAAGATGGCATCATTACCCCAAATGTCAAAGAGGTTGTCTAGAGGGGTCTGAGTAAAGCAGAACACTCGCTTACTTAATATGTGCACGCTGTAGCTATCTTCAGATGCACCAGAAGAGGGCATCAGACCCCATTACAGATGGTTGTGAGCCACCATGTGGCTGCTGGGAATTGAACTCAGGACCTCTGGAAGAGCAGTCAGTGCTGAGCCATCTCTCCAGCCAGCACAAAGTAGAACCCTTTAGTGAGGGCAGGGCTGGGGAAAAGATGACAGTGGAAGTGCATTGCAAAGATACACACAGAGATGCACACTGAGAACATTATAAGCAATAACTGGGAGAAAAATGGGAGCTTTGTTTCAACTGCTTGGACAAGTGAAGAAGTTATATTGAGTGATTTGTCCACAAAGGAGGGACTGAAGTAAGCCACAGTTTTCCTAGCACACACCATATGTCCATCATAGTAGCAATAGCCACTGCTCCCTCTGACAGCTCTCCAGAAGCTTCTCAATGGAAGGAGAGTGAGGATGAAATGCAGAACAGATGGGCACTTGGCAACAAACATGCCTGCAATGGAACAGTGTTTAGAAATCAAGTTTCTAAGTATGACATGAGCCTTTATAATAAAAATTTATTGGTAATATAATTTTTATAATAGGCTGTTTGCAATTACAGCCATTGAAGTTCCTGCTAATGCAAATGAGAAATCGAGAACATACATTACAGCATGGCCTTGCTGTCCCTGTCCATCCTTCCCTGGATTATGTGAAATATTTTTGGCAAGAAGGAGGCAGAATCCTGTTTTTATTGAAGTGGGTTTCTGATCTTGGCTCCAAACCCTGCTCTTTCTAATCTCTTAGTCTTTTAGCATCTTCAGCAACCTTTTCTCTGGTTTTCCAGCTCCATGCACTCCACCTGGTTCTGGCCCAGGGCTGCTGAGTGTTCTGGTACAGTGCCCATCCCTCCTGTTCTCCCTTTTGTGCCTGTTCTTGACAGTGAAAGCCAAGGACCTGCAGTGGATTCCAGACTGCGAGCTACCTGGCTTTATAGATCCTCTCTTTCTGGCCTCCTCACTGCCCCTTTCCAGCTGCACCGGCTTTCTTACTGTTGTTTGCATAGGCTATGGAATGTCCTGCCTCAAGTCCTTTGCTTCTATGATCTCTGCTCCTAAACCCTTCTTTTCTCATATATGTACCTCAAGATTTCTTCATTTCCAGCCAGTCCTTTGCTGTCTGGCTTTGCATTTTGTATCTGCTCTCTTACTTGTATTTTTCTTCTTCAGCACTTCTCTTTCTATTATAGTTGTCTGTTTCTCTACTAGATAGATAGATAGATAGATAGATAGATAGATAGATAGATAGATAGATAGATAATTCTCTGATAGAGAGGTCCAGTAGTAGAGGTATTTGTCAGTTTTTTTCACACTATGACCTGTTACCTGGTATAGTAGCTGGAACTTGAGATATTGAGTGAAAAATCAAATGAGTGAATGCATGTATGCATGCATGCATGAATGAGTAGTGGTGGATGCTGCATTTACACATCCAGAGCAGGATCTGGGGATAGGGTGAGCTATGGACTTAGAGAAGGTCAAGCCAAACAAAATGAACATTTGAAACATACTTTATGTTAACAAGATATTGTAAAAAGGAGGGTCAGAGCGACAGGAAAAAAGATGGCAAAGATGCTTGCTACCAAGCCTGACCACCCAATAGATCCCGTATGGTCGAGGTGAAGAGTGGGTTTCTGCAAGCTTAAATGTCCTCTGACCTCCACATAAGTGCCGTAGCACATGTGTGTGCACACTCCCACCCAGAATAAATAAAAACAAGGCAGATAGTCTAAAAAATAAAAGTAAATTAAACCACTAACAGTGCTTACTGTGATCATCAAGAATCAGGTACTGTGCATAATTGCATACATAATACTTTCCTGTAACTGACAGCACAGTATCATCTAGCATCAACACATCTGTATGAATGATGCTTTGGGTAAAAATGTTACTTTATAGGGACACTATCCTGAATGTGGTTCATGGTTGACTGAAATCTTACTGTATGTTGTGTCTCTACACCCATGTCTCTGTGTGATTTCTTTCCAAGCCCCTGACTGAGACTGTTTGGTTATTTACATGCTGAGGGTTGACCTAATGCATGATGCATTCCAGGACTCGACCACTGAGCTATGCCCCAGCTCTGGACTGCTGCATTCATGCATGTATGTTGCTTGGTTGGCTTTTTTTGTTGTTTGTTTGCTTTTAATAAGCATTCTTCCTCCAAATGTATTTTATTGTCTGTGTCTCTTTGAAAGAAAAACAAAGCAAACCAAAAACAAACCCAGCATTCCCTGTCACAGTTTTGTTTTAAGATGCATTGTCACAATTTATTCAAAAGCAACTCTACAAGGTCAGAATTAGTCTTTTGTTTATTTACTTTTGTAATAGTCGAGATAAAAAAGATTCTCTGGGCTCAGCTACAGCTATAGAAAGCAGAAATTATGAATAATTTATGGATTGTTCTCTGAAAATTAAAGAATAAAAGTGCCTAGTATAAAGTATTGAAATGATTGAAAATAACAGCGCTATTATAAGCTGTTTTGTGATGGAGAACTATGTTTAACATTCATACTTTTCAGAATTCTGTCTGAATTACACATTAAGCAGAGAGTGCCTGCAGGTAGATGCTCTTGTGTGTAATTGCTGGAATACTGTGTCTTTGACATAGGAATACACTTTCTTCCCCCTACATTTCTTCCACGTTGAAGAATTGAAATGTCTCTGTTGTGAGAAGACTGAGCTCCAGGTCTTTGTAGCTTTGGGATTCATAGTTTCAATGGAAACCATGGCTCATTTAAACAGAGTCAGGAGCCCTCTGAAGATAGCTACAGTGGAAAAGGAGGAATGGAAAGGCTTACTGCATGTGAAAGACAAGTGATTGCTGGTCCTAATGGGCTGTGTTTACAGCCAAGTAGGCATCAGCTCTGAAAAGCTGCCTCTTGGGAACTTAAGCAGCTGCAGGCTGTATTGGGCTCTGTCTACATCTTCTGCTTTAGAGACCAGGGTTGTTCAGACTGTCAGGTTGTCCTACAGCTGTTGCCATTCCTGCTAGTGGGCGGTTGCCTGTATTTGACAGTTATAGAGTTAATTTATAAAAAAAACGGGTGTGTGAGAAAGATACATTGTAGGTGCCTTCAGAGGCCAAAGGATTGTGCTGGTTCCTCTGGAGCTGGAGGTACTGGTGATTTCTGGATGAGCAACAAATGCTCTTAACCAGAGTACCATCTCTCCAGCCCTGATGCATATGTCTCTGTGTATGTGTGTGTGTATTATATATATAGTATGTATACATATATACATATACACATACACATATGTATACACACTACACACACACGCAAACATATATATGTTTAAATTTTTTTTGAGAGTACAAATGAGAGTGGACACAGATTTTTTAAAATGATCCTTTCAAGTGCTGAGCCCTGTATGAGAGAGGGGTTGGGTTTGTTGCTATAAGTGTTGGTTTTTTGTTTGACTTTGGTTGTCTGTTTTTCTCTCTGTTCAGTGGTTTTTTTGATCAAATCTTTATGACTTGTAAGGGTCTGCTCTCATTATTTTGTTTTTATGTTTTTGAGACAGGGTATCTCTATGTAGCCCTGGCTGTCTTGGAACTTGCTATACAGACCGGGCTGGCCTTGAACTCAGACTCACAGAGAGCCTTCCACCTCTGCCTCCAGAAGGCTGGGGTTTATGATCCACTAGGCCTGGCTTGACCAAGGTCTTTTTGATTTGTCATCATGATAGTTTTCTTCTCTGTGAAGAAAATAGATGGGTTGATTTTTAAGGAATGGTCTAAAATTCCAAGTGCCCATAGTAGGCACTCAGAATACATAGTAGGCACTCAAAAATGTGTTAACTAATATGAATAAATGTGAATAAAGCCCAAAATAAGAGCATTCAATAGGAAGAAATGAAAACTCATTCTCGTATAAGACAATGTGATTGAACTTACAGAGCCGGAAGCACATTTATTCTGTTCTGCAGTTAGTGCTAAGTTTGAATCCAATATCCTGTAAGCTCTCAGTGGCTTCCCTCTGTCCTTTGGGTAAACACCTAACTTTGGGGTTTTGAGAAAATTTGTAGATCTGCTCTATTCTTCCTCTTTCAGCCTTCTCGTCATCTTCCCCTACCTTCCTTCCCTCATGCTCATTCTTTGGATGGCAGCTGTGCTTAGTGTCCTTCAGGTTCCCAGCCCTTGGGCTTTCTACTTGTTGGACTTCGAATAAGCTGCTTCTTTTTTTGTGCCTCCTTTGTAACTGTTTCTGGTAAATACTACCCTCTATTTTCTATCTTAGTTCGGACTGGATGATCTGTTTGTATTAGGACAGGGTCTCACTGTGTAGAACAGGTGGGCATGGAATTCTCAGCAACTTGCCTGCCTCTGACTCCGGAGTTAAAGGCAGATGGCCTCTTCATACTAGATGATTTCATAATTGCTAGTTTATTATTCTCTGACCAGGTGCTTGTGAGAGAAACGTTATACCCAACCTCTTCACTTGTGTATGCTATCAAACCATACTGCAGAGCCCAGAAGGTGTTGGTGGCAGAATATAATTGTCCCATGGTTCCAGGATGGTGACATTCAGTTAAAGCTAGAGTATTTCTGTTCTTAATGTTCTATTGCTACCTGTGTTCCAAAATTTACTAAGACGATTTCCTATTAGTGACAAGTATTATAATGTAAAATAGGAAGAGGGATTTGTAACAGGGTCACATTTGCTAGAGTGTCCATAAGGAACACCATTTATTTGAATTGAGAACATTCTATTGTAAGTTCTTGATAAATAGTAAAGCAGCCCTAGTGATGGTGTCCTAGCTATTCCTTGGTACTTCTGAGTCTGAGCTAAGGGGATGGCAAATCAAGACCTACCTGGGCTACTAAATGAATTCAAGGCTACCCTGGCAGCTTAGTGAGACCCTGTCTCAAAATAAAAAGTCGTAAGAGGGCTAGGGATAGCTCAGTGACAGAGGCACTGCACATTCTAAGTGCTGGTTCAACAGTGAAGATGTGAGCACACCAGTCTGTTGTTAAAGACCCTCCAGTTGCCCATAAAAGAAGACAGCAGTCTCTGACTCACTAGGCCTGAAATGGCTTGATATTTGCAGGGGTGGAGGGGCTGTCATAGGGGCTTGATTGGCTGCAGCCATACTTCCTTCATTTTCTCATGGGTCTGTTGCCCAAGTTACTCCAGCTCAATCTACTCTAATCCCAGTGTTCAGCTACTTCCCTTCTGCTTGTCAGTCCCTCAGCTTGACCTTGATTCCACATTAGACTAGTGTTTGCTCTTCCAGAGCTGCTGTCTGTGTCACCTGAAGGAACATGCTCCATTCTGGCTTCTCTTTTAGATATGGCTCCAGAGACTGGAGTTGCTTGATGAACATTCAGCTGCAGGAAGTGCTGTTACTTTGAAAGAACAATGAAGGCCAGACTGGTTTCCAGGTTTATCTGATTCAGCCTCCTGTAATGTAATTCTTTCACTTTTTTGGAGATCAAGGTTAATAGATATGCTTCTCATAGCTGAATTGTTGAAAAATTGCAGTCAAGAGGAAAGTTAACCACAAAAGTCTGAGTAATTTATTTAGGTCCTCAAGCTCACACTGATGGAAGTCATTATTCCTCAAAGTAACAAACTATGACTCAGCTTGCTCTATTTAAGACAAGTTCAAATGTTTGTTGGGTTTATCACTGCTGTTTTTGTTATGGAGTTTCTGTTGGAATACCAAGACTGGTGATACAGATCCTGTGAGTAAGCTTAGCTTCCCTGCATACCTACCATGAAGAAACTATTTCCCGGAGGTTTACTCATAAGATGACAGTGTGCATTCATGGTTCAACATCAGCCTCCTAATTACATGCCTTCCACTTGATTGAAGTAGTACTGTGAGTCAGCACTCAAGCACCTTTAAAAAATTAACGCTGCTGTCTTTGCATTTTATTTGGTGGTGAATATTTCCTGTTTATTTCTAGTAGACTGAATCTGACATTTCATACTTGCCAAACCAAGGCAACTTCTAAAATTCCATTAAGAGCTGAGTAATTATGATAAATAAAGATCCAGGAGTGAGTGGAAAGGACCGTGTCTTCCTGTAACCAGGCTCTGGAAAGACTTGAAGACAGGATCTGTGGCAGGCTCTAATTGTTAGCTTGTAGTCTTAAAATGTCGTCATTTGTCAAAATAGTTTTAGTTTTAGGGATACAAGAGAGCTAATTAAGAAAAAGAACAGGGGGCTGGTGAGATGGCTCAGTGGTTAAGAGCACTGACTGTTTTTCCAGAGGTCCTGAGTTCAATTCTCAGCAACCACATGGTGGCTCACAACCATCTGTAATGGGATCTGATGCCCTCTTCTGGTGTGCCTGAACACAGCTACAGTGCACCCATAAATACAGTAAACAAATCTTGAAGAAAAAAAAAAAAAGAAAAAGAACAGGAGCTGGAGAGATGACTCAGCTGTTAAGAGCACTGACTAATCTTCCAGATGTCCTAGTTCAATTCCCAGCAGCTACATGGTGGCTCACAACCATCTATAATGGGATTCTATGTCCTCCTCTGGTGTGTCTGAAGACAGTGACAGTGTACTCACATACATAAATTGAATAAATAAATCTTTAAAAAAAAGAAGAAGAACAGGCATTTGTGTGTATTTGGTATTTTATATAGTTACTGACAGTTTAGAAGCTCATTACATTTCATAGCAACACAAGTTTTCATAAGACAAATATACTATTATTTTATCATACACTTCAAAGAATGAATTGTCACAAAATTGTCTTCCAGTAACTGCACTAAGTTAAAACGTATGTCTAGAAAAGAGGAGATGGCAGGAAAGTGCTTAATTCATAGTTACAACTTTCTGAATGTGTTCTTGTTAATTCTTTCTGTTATTGTCACTAGGTTTGTGAAAAGAAAAATGGTTTTAATAAAAGAACCAACAGTATGGTGTATTCATGTACTGGTTGATGTACTTTGGAAAGTAAATCAAATCTGCACATGTGAAGCTGGAGGACCAAACATGGTGGGGAGTCAGGACTCAGGTGCCCACATCCTGGGTCCTAATGATGACTGCAAGGAGAACAGTGTGGTATTATTTAAAACAAAACAAAACAAAAACAAAACAACACAGGATCCCGAAAGTATGATCTTCTTCATATGCTTATGTAGTAATAGGAAGAAGGGGGGTGGAGAGGAGCTGAATTAAGTTGTCCTTCAAGCCAGAGATCTATTAGCCAACAGCCAGGTAGCACAGCACAATGATGGCAGTCTGTGGGTAGCGGGTAGGGCCTGGTCACCTGGAGGGCCTGTGCCTTGCAAACTCTTAGGTCTACTTGAGTCTTCATTCATGTATTCCATCCTGTATAAGGCCCGTGTGTCAGTTTAAAGGGAGAATAGTGGATAGTAAGGAAATCAAGGATTTGAAAAGAATACAGCATAAACTATTGGAAATAATCTGCATTCTGCCTAGCGGACTCTCTTTGATAGTTTGCTCACTGGGTTTAGAAGTTTGTTACCTGAACATGATCCCCAGCTTCACCATTTTCAGACTGAGCATACTTCAGTTAGGCAGTTGTCTTTTCTGTGGCTCTTTAGATTGAGTTAGTGACTATGACATAGTTCTTGAGGTAAAGACCAAAGAAATATGTCTTAATAAATTCTGAAGTGTGTTCAAAATAGGATGTGGTGATATTATTTGAAAATATATTTTAAAACTATGTCTTATTTATGTTTCAAAAATCCTTAAATTAAAAAAGATTTTTAGAATGGTGTGTGTGAAGTACAAACCACAAACCATAAGAAACTCAAGAAGAAGGAAGCCCAAAATGAGGATACTTCACTCCTTCTTAAAAGGGGGAACAAAAAACCCATGGAAGGAGTTGTAGAGGCTAACTTTGGAGCAGAGACTAAAGGAAGGACAATTCAGAGACTGCTCCAACAGGGAATCCTACCCATATTCAGTCATCAAATCTAGACACTATTGTGGATGCCAGCAAGTGCTAGATGACAGGAGCCTGAGAGAGCTGTCTCCTGAGTGGCTCTGACAGTACACGACTAATACAGAAGTAGAGGATCACAGCTATCCATTGAACTGAGTACAGGGTCCCCAATGAAGGAGCTAGAGAAAGGACCCAAGGAGCT
>NW_022196905.1:67335041-67347809 GCF_008632895.1 Mastomys coucha | reverse complement strand
GAAAGCAGTTTCAGGCCAGACTTATTAAAAAGATGTTGATCAGCTGTTCTTGAACTTAAGAGAAAAGATTGAGCAAGATGAAGTAGGTTTAAACTAGGAATGAAGGGCTTAGATTAGGTGTAAATGTGATCTCCTAGTAGTGTGCTTCATTTGAGGTTGTAGTAGCAGAGCTTAAAGGGACATTCTTATGGGAATATAACAGTGGAAGTCTGGATCATGAGGTGCCAGAAGCCAACAGGGAGTTCAATTGTGGAGATCATTAGTGTTACATTTTGGCAAATTCTGCTAGCTACATTCTGCTTTTTTCCTGAAACTCTGAGTAAGGTTGAGTTAAAAACTAATGAATGTATTTGTTTTTGGCAGGACCTTTTAAGACAATGTAACATCCAGGTTGTGGCATGATTCTTTTTTTTTTTTTTGGTTTTTCGAGACAGGGTTTCTCTGAGTAGCCCTGGCTGTCCTGGAACTCACTTTTGTAGACCAGGCTGGCCTCGAACTCAGAAATCCACCTGCCTCTGCCTCCCAAGTGCTGGGATTAAAGGCGTGCGCCACCACCGCCCGGCTTGTGGCATGATTCTTGTTTACTGTTCGTAGTTATATGGCAGGAGACTGCAGGTGAGCACTGTGCAGCTTGTTGATGAGAGGAACCTTGAATGAGTTCACAGTTCCTAGGCAAGCTAATGCAGAGAAAGTAGCTATAAGTGCTGCACACTAGTGCCAGGGACCACCAGCCATTGCACAAGAAATGGACCTGATAAGGCTTGAGAGCTGCACTAATCCAAGCTTCTGTTTCCTTTTTTTTTTTTTTTTAATATGGAATGCTTCATGAATTTGCATGTCATCCTTGCACGGGGGCCATGCTAATCTTCTCTGTATCATTCCAGTTTTAGTATATGTGCTGCTGAAGCGAGCGCCAAGTTTCTAAAGAGTGAATTTAGAGGGCTGGTTGGTGCTTTGCCCATTTAGCAAAATAACAGTAGAGAGCTTACCTCTGGGACCCTTGTTCCCCCAGCTCCCAGTTTTGACTAGATTTATAGTATCAGGCATGTATTTCCTCTTGTAGAGCCGGCCTTAGATCCACTCAGAAAGCAGTTTGCCACTCCCATAGCATCCTTGCGACCTTTGCACCCGTGTTCTTCAGGTCTTGTCACACTGATCATTCCTGTAGCTCCAGGAGTCACAACCGGGTAAGACTTTTGGTTATTCCCTGCCCCCGGCCTCCTTCAATATGTAGAGCACCTTCTAATGCTATGGAAGCTAGCTAACAAGGAGGGAGGACATTTTCTAATTAATAACAACTTGATTTCTCCTTATTTTCAAGTTAAGCTTCTAAGGCACATAGAGTCTACTGCTGTAATAGCAGTGTATGTGTGGGATGGATGGCTATCTGATACATCTTTACTTGGCAGCAGAATTTGACAGTGCCATCTAATGTTGCTGGTTTTTATGCATACAAGCCAGACATATAGAGTCATATAGACTTTCACCAGAATTCTAGAAAGCTGCTGAGGCCAGTCAATGTGTAATAGGATTGGATTTCCCGTAAGGAAGTCCTAAGAAGCCATTGCATCAAACTGACCAGCAACCCTATGCTACTATGGAGACCCCAGGATGTTGGAAGTGCCAGAACCATGAGCCATACACTGAGGAAGCAGAAGGAAGCCAGGCCAAGGGAGGAGGCCATATGTTGCAGGCTGTGTTACAAACAGCAAAATTAGAGGGATGAGGCTGCTGAAGTCCATTGGGGTCCAGGTGATGCAACCACAAGCCCTAATATTAGATATGGAACTTAAGGGTTTGATATTTGTTCTGCTGGTTTTTGGTTTTACTTAAGTTTGATATTTCCTTGCTACACCTGCATTCTTTGGAATATACTCTTTGGAATGTGCCATTATATGATAGAAATATTTAACTTGCTTTTTAATTTTACAGAATCTTATGTGCCTTGAGTCTCAGAAGAGACTTTGGACATTGGGCATTGGAACAATATTAGAACTATTAACATTTGGAAGACTCTTTACAGATGAACTACTAAATGTATTGTCCATTATAAAATGTTCATGAGTATTTGAGGACAGAGGTAGGCTGCTAAGGTTTAAATATATATGGGGATTGGATTGATAAGGAGGCGATTTGTGTGGTTAATTCGATTCTCAATTTGGTGAGATTTGGAGTCACACCCAGAAATGTGTTTGTGTGTTGGTGTGTGTGTATGTGTGTGAGTGTGTGTGAGTGTGTGTGTGTTGGTGTTGGTGTTTCAGACGAGGCTAACTTAGGAGGGCAGATCCATCTGAATGTACATGGCAGCTTCCTATGGGTCAGATCCCAGAGTTAAAAAAAAAAAAAATACAGTGAACTGAATCTGAATATTCAAGTCTCTGTTTCCCGACTGAAGACGTAATCTAATCAGCTACTTCATATTCCTACTCCCATGTCCCTGAAATGAGGGACTGTATTTCCCTAATCTCTAATCCAGAATAAATCCTCTCTCAAGTTACTTCATGTCACACATTTGGTCACAACAGTAAAGCATAGTTACTATGGGTTTGATTGTCCTCAGCCTTTTATTCATACAACCCAAATTAATTCATCGATATTAATTGGGAAACTTAAGATGTCCATCTTTGATAGCATGATAGTGAAAGAAGTTTTTTCAGAGTACCTGGAGAGATGGCTTAGCACTGAAGAGCACTGGTTGCTCTTTCAGAGGACCCAGACTCAGTTTCCAGCATCCACATGCTAGCTAGCAGTAGTTTGCAATTTCAGTCCCAGGGGATCCAATGTCCTCTTCTCACTTCTGCAGACACTGCATGCACATGGTGCATAGATATACATGCAGGTGAAACATCCATGCACACAAAATAACATGATTTAAAAAGAGAAACTTTTCAAGGGCTGGCAAGATGGCTCAGCAGTTAAAGGTGTTTGCTACATGGTCTATGCCCTAAGATGATGCCCCACATCAGAGGAAGGAGAAAACCAACTCTTTAAAAGTTATCTTCTGGGCTGGAGAGATGGCTCAGCAGTTTAAGAGCACTGACTGCTCTTCCAAAGGTTCTGAGTTCAAATCTCAGCAACTACATGGTGGCTCACAACCATCCATAGTGAGATCTGATGCCCTCTTCTAGTGTGTCTGAAGACAGCAACAGTGTACTTATACATAATTAATAATAAATAAATAAATAAATAAAAGTCTTCTAATCTTCAAGCATGTGCCTGCATCTACACACATATCACATTCACACAACACACATACACAGAATAATCATGGGATAAAATTTAAAAAAAAAAACTGCTTAGAACAGGAAGCACACATTCTAAAATTAGACAGACAGAGCTGTTTGTATTAACAAAACAACTTTTAAGGAAACATGACCTATGTGTCAGTGTTAGGAATCTTGGAAAATCTATATTTCTTCTAAGGTATTTTATTACACAAGAGCTAGAGAGTATAAATCTGGAGTGGGTGTTTGTGCTCAGCTAGGAATTTATAAATAAAAACATTTGATAATGAAGTGGATTTGTCCTGTCTATTAAGCCCCACTGTAAGCCATCCAGTCACAGTAGTAATGGCAGCAGCAGCAACAACAGCTTAATCTAGGAAGTCAGCAAAGAGCTGTGTGGACATGTTCTCCTATTGAATCTGTGAAGTCACTCATACTGCTTTCCTCATAAAGGACATAGACGAGCGAAGTAGAGAATTAATTATACAACCAGCTTATTCTACTTGCAGTTTATTGAGAGACCTACCACAGACTTGGCACCATTTTCAGGTAATGAGGAATTTTGCAGTGAGTCAGACAAACTCCCTGTTTTCATAGAAATACTTCGTCTTTCATGAGCAAGCTATGGAACAATTAAACATGGGAACACACGCTAAGTCTAGCAGCAGTGTAAGGCTCAGGTGGGTCAGTATGGCCCAGCAGGAGTGAGAGTGGGCTAGCATAGGACTGGATGGCTTCCTTATTGTTTTCTTTCTCTCTGAGAAGTTTACATTTTAGAAGAGACCAGTGGGGGAGGTACATTTTTAGGAAGAAAGTTCTTGGAAAAGAAGAGAAAGAAGTCTTATGCTTAAGAGGATGGTACCCCAGGTTGCCTGTTTGGATTGGGTGGTAGGGACAATATTTGGAGTTTCCACACAACAGTCTTTTTGACTCCAGAGCATGCATCTTAGTGACTTCTGTAAGCTACTGGGCTGTCTCAGTATTAGTCCACCGTGACCTTGGAGATGCACTGTATTAGTGAGATGTATATTCTCATGGAAAGGAAGAGGGTAGTGATGCTCTATTCTAGAGCTCCTATGTTGGGACCAAGACCTGGGATCTGGGGAGAGGAATTTTGATAGGCAAAGATACAGTGTGATTGTGGACTGTAAGTTTGGGAAGCTGACCGTGTAAATTGGCTGCTCAGCATTCTTCTGTGGCTCCCAATTGCATTACACTCGTTAGAGAAATTGGGTGTTTTCTTGAAAACCTCAAAGCAAATAAACATATTTTTGAATTATAGCAAAGACTTTCAAAGACTTTGAAAGGAGCTAAACAGTCTTAGGTCTCTTACATATCTGCTTTGAGTGTCCTAAAATGCTCCTTTCTCCTGTTTGTAGCTGTGACATGATAACCATTCCCCCTCCCGAGCAGAGGCATGTCTTCCCTTGGCCATATTTAGAGCTTTAGTTTCTTTGTACTAGCTTTTGTTTGCAAAGGAATCTATTCTCTCCATCACTGTTCTTCCAGATAGGACTATATTAGCATAGAGTCTATTTACTTGTCAGTGAAACCAATGTCACATATTTTGTAAGATCTTTGCTTATATGTTATAAATATGTATGCATTCAGATTTTAAGTCATTGAAAGTTTCTTTTATCTGTGTGCCATCTACAAATAGGGCACGACATGTAATATACATGCTTACGTAATTAAATCTAAGGATAATAGATACAGGGTTCTGTTAGGGTCCTTTAGAGGAGCACCAAGACTTAATATATAATAAGAAAAAGGACTTCTACAGTTGTAGACTGGGAGTTCTACAATAGCTGTGAACAGCTAGAAAGCTAGAGGGAGCTGCTCCCTCCATTGAAGAAGCTGGATGCCTCAGAATAAGGTGGGGGAGGAGTTAGAGGCAAGATCTATCCCCAGGTCTAGAATGGAGGCTTAGAAGCTCTCTGTAAAGCTCTGAGTAAGCATTCAAAAGCTGGCTGTAGAGCTTCCTACCTGTAAGCAGTGGCAAAAGCGGCAGAATGCCCACAGTCTGCCTATGGTCAAGTCCAGGCTTGAAGCGTCCCCTGCTTCTTTAATTTCTAGTTCCGTTCAGTGCCCAATATATTGGACAGTGGAGCCTGCATGCAGGTCAGGCCTCACTGACCTGCTCAGCTCATTGACCCTCTGAAAACATCCTCACAGATACATGGAGAAATGTGCTTTACTGATTTTCTATGTATTCCTTAGTCTGTCAAGTTGGTAGCTAAGTTAACTACCAGAGAAGTTATAGTTTTGAGTTTAAAGATGTTACTTCACATGTAAGAGTAGCTGATAATAAGAGCTATTACTCTTTATTGAGAGGTTAGTGTGTATTAATGGGGCTTTTTAGGTGGAAGATGTCCTTAGGAAAGGACAAAAGTCACCCTTGTTTCCTTTATATTGAGCTTTGAAAACGTTATTACAAATGTGTATACTTGGCTTTGTGGCAGCGGTCTTCCGGAAAGAACACTATGCTCATTTATAACAGGGACATGCATGGCAGATGAGTCCGAGAGCTACTGGGAAATGAACCCAGATGAGACCTTGCATAATGCAGTGCTTGGGCTGCTATCAACAGATAATTGTAAAGGCATCCATAAGGGCCATCCTTCCTACTGAATGCCTGGAGTGGAATACTTCAGTGCCTGCCACCAAGTGCAAGCCCTCATTCTTACTCACCAGGAAGTCTGCCTGTTAGGAAGTGCATTGAAAATCTGTACAAGAATCCTCAGTGAGGATTTCTCTGTGCTTCTCTGACACTATGCTATGTGAAGTTGATTCTACTGATATATTGATTTTAGCCGTACATTTAATTTTGGCTTTTGTGACATTCATTTTTCTTTAGCAATGAATTGCATTGTTAACTACTTTCAAGTGAAAATTTCCAAAAATATATGTAATGCATAATTTTCTCATACTTTCATTTAACAATGTTACCTCTCTTCTCCCTTTTATCCTGATTTTGTTGTCCCCTTAATTCCTTAATATCCTGCCCATTAAATGAATTAGGCACCCTGTATCAAGTTAATGCTTACCAGTGGGAATGATGGTATTAGTACTCATAAGAAAAGCTGGAGGTTTTCTTTTCTTCCAGTCTCCAGTAGGAATTTACTCTAAGCTGTATGTGTTTTCACTGCAGTGATGCCTCAGCCAAGGCCCTGTGGGAAGCCTTACTGAACACCAAGCACAAAGTGGCAGTGATGGAAGTTCGGAGACATCTAGTGGAAGCAGCCAGCAGAGAGAACCTGCCCATCAAGATGAGCATGGGTAAGCCCCTGCCTCTGCTGGCAGCACAGAAATCCTACCTGTTTTCAGTAGAGGCAAAGCTGCAGCTTTGAGACCATCCTGGTGTTTGTCTATTCATTCCTGTCCCTGCCTTCTTACCTTTCTGTCTTCTCTCTTTTTCCTGATTCCTTTTTAAAAAATTATCTTTAATATTTTTGTACAGTCCAGTTGTTATCCCCCTCCCGTTCTGCCCTCTAACAGTTTCTTATCCAATTCCTCCTCCCCCATCTCCAAGAGGATGTCCTCAACCTCCCCCTTACTCCACCCCAGCAGGCCTCCCCACTCCCTGGAGCCTCAAGTCTTTCAAGAGTTAGGTGCATCTTCTCCCACTGAGGCAAGAACAGGCAGTCCTCTTGCATATGTGTCGGGGGCCTCATATCAGCTGGTATATGCTGCCTAGTTGGTAGCTCAGTGTCTGAGAGATCTCAGGGGGTCCAGGTCTTCCTATGGGGTCACCCTCCTCCTCAGCTTCTTCCAGCCTTTCTCTAATTCAACCAGAGGGGTCCACAGCTTCTGTCCATTGGTTGGGTGTAAGTATCTGCATCTGACTCTTTCAGTTGCTTGTTGGGCTTCTCGGAGGGCAGCCATGCTAGGCTCCTGTCTGTAAGCACACCATAGCATCAGTAATACTGTCAGGCCTTAGAGCCTCTCCTTGAGCTGGATCCCAATTTGGGCCTGTCACTGGACCTCCTTTTTCTCAATCTCTTCTCCAGGACCCAAGTGAGGATGCCTCAGTCCTACTTGGGAAGGAGAAGAAAGCAATCACAGTGGGCAGAGAGAGGGAGGGACCTGGGTGGGAGAGGGGACAGGAAGGATAAAGGGGGGACAGAAGTGAAACCCCGAGGGCCAGCAGAAAGAATGGAAATAGGCAACCTCGGGAGGAAGGAGGTAGAGGGACCCCCTAGAATGTACTAGAGGCCTGGGAGGTGAGAGAAGCTCAAGACTCAAAGGGAAGGACCTTAGATGAAATACCCGACAGTGGGGAGAGGGAACTTGTAGAGTCCACCTCCAGTAGGAAGACAGGGCATCAAGTGGAGGGATGGAGTTGCCATCCCACAGTCAAAACTCTGACCCAGAATTGTTCCTGTCTCTGCTTCCTTTTATTCTTTTTCTTTGTTTTTAGCATGTGTACTTGGGTGTGGTATATATATATCTATGTGCATGCATGTTTGACTACATTAGCACATGTATGTGCATAGGTACACATGCACATGAAGATCAAAGGTTGACATCATTGGCTATCTTACTCTATAATGTCCCATACTATTTACAAAGGCCGGTTGCGTAGGGGCTCCTTATCTCTACTTCTTGAGCATGGTGATTACATGCCAGGTTTTAGGGATGTGGGTGCTAGGGATGCAAAGTTCACTCTTACAAGTTGTTTATTCCTTGGGCCACCATCCTGCCCCCTTCCCTTTTCACTGGTCCTTAACTTTCCCAGTGCTGGGATAAACCACCATGCTGGGCTCCTTGTCTCTTCTTTCCACAGTCCTGTGTGTTTGTTTAGTTTGGAGTTCCTTACTCATAAGTACAGTGAAGCAAGAACTAATTCATATTGTGAATTAAGAAAGGGCAGAGTGCACACAACATCGTGATGATGATTTATACTGGGTTTTAGTGGCAAGCCTTATGATGTTATTGTAGAGCATAAATCAAATTGTAAATCTCAACACTAGACTCTTTAAAGATCAATAAACTTTACTTTTCTTAAGAGCCCTGTCTCTGAAAAATAACCAAAGCCAGAAATTAAAAAAAAAAAAAATCCAACAAAACATCATGAGTAACTCCACAAAGAATTCAAATTTAAATGTTTGATTTTTTTTTTTGTCTTATCAACTCCCACAACCCAAAAAGAGATAAAATACTTTTCTTTATCCCCAGACTCCAGACAGGGGAGGTGGGGGTTGAGGGGAAGAAAGAAACAGTGAATTGTTAGCAGGGTCGGCTCATGCTCGATGCCTGTGCCAAGTGCCGTCTAGTTAGAGATAACGCAGTGTGGTGATCCACTTCTGCTTACTGTCACTAGGCAGAATTTCTTGTGGGCCTTATTCCCACATACAGACCTAGAACCATGAGAAGTTAGAAAAAGAAGTAGAAGTTTTCAATACACTGAGACATCAGTATTTGAAACCTCCCCATCAACCAGCTTATCATTTAACAGTTACATACTGGTAGCTCACATGGTAGGGATTTGGGGTACAGCAGCCAGGAAGAACATAAACTCCCCAGGATTCCCTGGCCTCTATTGTGAAGTTTACTAAAGTGTGAATTTCTCTGCCTTTAATCAAGGCCCTTAGTGTTTTTGAGGCATTAAACATCTTTTGATTCTAGAACAAGCATTCTCCTGTATTTACATTTATGAGATGTTTTTTCCTGCTGGAAACCTCAGATCATCAATATAAAATCCCCCAGCTCCTCCACTATGAACACCAATAGATATAAACTGTGTTCTCTTAAATGATAGTAATTGCAAAAACAAAGAAAAAACTTCATTTTATCATTGTATATCTAAATCTCTGTCATCTTACTCAGAGTTTGTTATTAAGTCGTCAGTTAAGTAGATACATTCCAGGAAAGTGATTTTTAAAACACTGGAAAGGGAATTGTATTCTTCCCAGTAACTTTCATATAAGGAGAAATGTCTTCTAAAAGTAAAAAACAAATAGACCGTATTTACATTTGTTTCAGCCCACAGAGGCCATAGAAATGCCTATGGCAGGTTTCCCAGCATGCCTTGCTCCCCGCAGAAGGGATCTACTCTGTGGTGTTGGACTTGTGGCAGGAACACCCCTTTAGAACGCAGTGAAGCATTACTGCCCTTTCTTTCAGCTCTACGCCTTGAGAGAGCTGAAAGAGAGCATGCATGCTTGAGACCGACCTCTGCTTATTATTTTAGGGCTTCTTTTTTCCTTTTTTTTTTTTTTTTTTTTTTAAATAAAAGAAGTCCCATTAACTTGGAGGTTGTTTTCCTCCGTCCTGTCCTCATCCTTCTTAGCTGCATCCTCAACTGCTATGCGGGACATTGTGTTTCTGTAGCTTTACTTCCTAGATGTGAAGGATACGCAGTCAGTTATATTTGTGGGTAAGTCACACTTCTGTGGCTCATTAGCCCAACTTGAATTTAACCCAAACTGGGAAAGCCTCTGTTCCCTAGGTGAGCCTGGCTCTGAGCAGCAAGGGAGGACTCCTTCCTGACCCTGGTCCTCACAGTCACCCGGAGGACTCCTTCCTGACCCTGGTCCTCACAGTCACCGGGAGGACTCCTTCCTGACCCTGGTCCTCACAGTCACCGGGAGGACTCCTTCCTGGCCCTGGTCCTCACAGTCACCGGGAGGACTCCTTCCTGATCCTGGTCCTCACAGTCACCAGTCTTCTTTAGAGGGATGCAAGCTGTGCCTTTGTCACATATACATTTTCTTTTACTTTATTGCATAGAATTTTGTGATTAAGAGGACTGTGTGTCTGTTTGTGTCGTGTGTGTGTGTGTGTGTGTGTGTGTGTGTGAGAGAGAGAGAGAGAGAGAGAGAGAGAGAGAGAGAGAGAGAGAAAGAGAGAGAGGGAGAGAGAGAGAGGAAGGAAGAGGAGGAGGAGGAGAAGGAGGAGAATGGGGGAGCAAAGCTGAAATGAAGAAAGTGGTGGGTTAGCAAAGTTTATAAAAGGAGTGATTAAACACTAATTAAGACCAATATACCATATAATTACAGTTTACAAAATGTGAGAAAATCTAGGCATAGTCTAGGGCCACATATACAGCTTAACTCTCTGACATTGCTTTTATGTTTTCCTTGTTACTAATTTGTGGAAAGGGCAAGAAAATTAACTTTTATTGAGCAGCTGTTCACTTATAGGCACTGCAATGGAGTTTTCCCATAGTTTGGTTGTTTAATGCTCTCAATGTGAGTTTGCCATCCATTTTTCACACCCATGTCATAGACCAGGAAAACTGAGACCTAGGAAGCTTGAGGCTTTTATAGGATTTCTGTGCTGTTAAGTTATTGTTTCTCAGATTAGGGCTGGGACTCTGAAAGCATACTTCTTTTCCATCTGGCTCTGTGGCAGGCTATGTTATAAGCAGTACTGAGGGCGATGTGGGCTGGAGGGGAAATAGGGTACTTACTCCTTCTTGTCTGTTTTCCAGGGGCATGTGTACTGCTTGTCAGCAGTACTACCTCCTCAGGGGCAGAAATGAGGGGCAGTCTAAGGTTCAACCTGTACACCTTACTGTTTTGCTTTCTCCACCGTGTTGTTGGCAACTGCATCTTCCTATTGCTACTCCTATGATGCCCTTCGCTGCTTCTTATTCTTTTAACTAGCCAGACTTCTGTGTTCAATAGGTGTCACACTTTCTGTCTGCTGCAGTGCTTCTCAGCCTTCCTAACATTGTGACCCTTTAACACAGTTCCTCTTGTGGTGACCCCAACCATGAAATTATTTTCATTGCTGCTTCATTACTGTAATTTTGCTACTGTTTAGAATTGTAACATAAATATCTGACATGCAGGGTATTTGCTATGTGGCCCCTGTGAAAAGCTTGTTCTGCTCCCAAAGGGGTTGCAACCATGGGTTGAAAACCTCTAGTCTCCTGGCTGGCCTGTGACACTGTCACAGAGTGAGTAAGGGAAGATTCAGGCCTGGCTGACTGACTTCCTTATCAAGCTTCTTCCTGAGAGAGGAGTCCAGACAGGGTGTCCACACTGCTGTACATGCCTCTGTCATTGTATCATCCCCTTGCTCAAAATCCCTCAAGGGATCCACATTACTTCCTGAAGTTGCTCAGACACGAAGCATGCTATTTCTGGACAGCTTTATGCCTTCAGGCCTTGTGGTGCACCCATGTGTGGCCCTGCTTTCTCCCTTTACTCTCTGTTCCTCCCGTGAGACTTCTTGGAGCCAGGCTCTGCTTCTTTGTCCGAGTACGTTCATTGCTTGTTCCTGCAGCGCTGCTTTCTCCCCTTCTCTCACCATGACCCTGGAGGCTGACCGTGCCTGCCTTCATAGACCTTCCTGCCCCTAACCCTCAGTCAGGTGCTGACTAGAGAGACATGAGCAGGTTAGGCATGACGCAGTAGGGTTGTTGGCCTGGTTTCTTTCTTGTCAGTGTACAGTCACTTGTGTTCCCTCCTTTTCTGTTGTTTATTAACACTTCAGATTTTTCTTAGCTTATGCTCTTTAAAAATTACATTTTCCTGCCATAGCCTTGACCACTATATTATTCACTTTCCAGCATACAGTCCCGAGCGTGTGTGGACACAGTTTTACGTCTTTGTGTCTCATTGTAGGATCTGGGTTATTTTTCATGAGCTGATGTGGTTGTTGCTTTCTTTGTAGAGTTAACTTAAAGTTTCTGTCTTCCCCTTTCTTGGTTACTCTGGTTCCTAAGGAGCCACCAATCTTTCCTTAGTACTTGCCACAGTGTATTGTGCATTAACCTAAAAGCTTAGCAGACAGTGTCTAAGTCACAGGCTTCACTGGCCATTTGAAGAGCTGGGTACGTGACAGGCAGCGTGGCACTTGCTAACTGGGTGAGTGGATTGCTTGACGAGTGTGGGCGACGGAAAGAAGCAGTCAGCATTTCTGCTTTAGTGCTGTGCCCCTGTTATGTTTACAGATTTCCTCTCTGGTGGTTTTGTTCCACTCTTGTCTCTGGGCATCTGTCACGTCTCCTTCCTTCTGTGGAATTTTCCACTGTTGTCCTAAGTCGCTCTGCATCTCTGATGCCTTTGTCTCTCTAATAGGTTCCTGCCTTCTTTTCTTACTTACCCTTTGCTGCTCTATTGGTTTGTCATCCTTGGTTATGTCTTGCAGATAGATAGAGCTCAGTTAATGAGCTCTGTAGACCTTAGGATCTTAGCTTCTATCTCATTTCCATGTCACTCCCCAAATAAGACCACACATTTCCCGCAGCCCAGTGCACTGGGGTTACAGAGGCACAGTGCTGTACCAGGTTTATCTCGATCCTGGGGACTTGAGCTCAGGGCTTTGCTCTTGTGTTGCGAGTGCTTTACTCCTTGAGCGAACTCCCAGCCCTTCTCTATGTTTTCTAGATGCCCTGTTTCTCTCGCCTAGGTTCCTAGAACTCACTCTTAGCTTTACTTTACAGAATAGTTTCTCCTTGTCGCCAGCCTCTTTCAGAGGTGCACAAAGGATGCTTCTGTTCTTCCACCTACTGCCGCCTCGCCGATCAGTTCCCAAGGTTGAAAGGTGGTCAAATGAATAACATTTGCATCATGGCCCTTCTGAAGTGAAG
>NW_022196905.1:67307998-67333895 GCF_008632895.1 Mastomys coucha | reverse complement strand
GAATCCCAACACCTGGTAAGCTGGGGAAGGGAGAACACTAGTTGGAGGATAGCCTTGGGTAAGTAGGGAATTCCAAGCCAGCATGGGATACAAAGCTAAACCTTATTTCAGGAAACAAAAACTAAAGTTAAAAAAATGTGTCATAGTTATTATGTATATTTTTTGTTAGGTTCTTGCAGGGTGTTTAGATTAGACTGCACACTATTCAAAATTATTCTATATCATAAAACCCCAGCTATCAGGCTACAATTTAAGTGACTGAATATATTTGGGTAAGTAAACAATTATTGTGTGTGTAGCACAAACAATGAGCTGGAGACCAACAAATGAGTTATTTATACAAGTAATTCATTACCACCTATGAATTAATGAAATTAAATTAACAGCACGCAGATACATGTGTATTGCAATCATATTAGAAAACCAGGCCTGTGACCTTACCGAGCACAGCATACTAATGAGCAGTGCAGCCGACTCACCTAGGTCATATCCGTGCAGGGACACTGTTTTCATCCCAGCTGGAGCCGGCATCCCAGGACAGGACAGTGGGCTCCTGACCTGCTCGTCTTTGAGTCCTGAGGTCAATACCAGCCTCCTGCTTTACACAGCCCTTTTGCATCGCTTCTCATCCAGGTCCAGCTTTGTGTGGAGAACAAGCTCTGGACCTCATCCTCAGCCAGGTCTGTGTGCTGTGCTCTCTTCCCTCCTCCCCTCCCCTCTCCTCTCCTCTCCTCTCCTCCCCTCCCGTCTCCTCCCCTCCCCTCTCCTCTCCTCTCCTCCCCTCTCCTCTCCTCTCCTCCCCTCTCCTCCTCTCCCCTCTCCCTTCACCCTTTCTCTTGATTTTACTTAGTTTTTAAAAGTGGGTTTTCTGTTCTTTATTGGGCTTATTTTTGTTCTGATCTTCATTAGTTTCTTCTTTCTGCTAACTTAAGCTTTGTTCTTTTTCTAGTTCCTTGAGGCTCAATGTTAGACTATTTGGGATCTCTAAGTTTTATTGGTGTAAATTTACTATTTAGAAAGCTACATCCATAGATTGTGATCAGTATTTTTCCTAAGGAGATTTTATTTTTATTATGTGTATTAGTGGCTGAGAGACAAAGATAGACACACACACAGAGACACACAAATAAAGAGACACAGAGAGACAGAGAGACAGAGAGGGATACACACTTTGAATTGGACCAGATTTTAAACCTCAAAGTCCCCTCCCAGGGCTTTACTTCCTCTAAAGCACACACCTTCTAGACCTTCCCACACATCACTATCAACTCAATACCAAGTATTGAATGTCAGCACCTATAGATGGTATTTCTTATTCAAACTACTTTATTGTGCATGTGAGAGTGTGTGTATGCAGGAGGAGAGACCATGAACGTTATTAGTGCATATCTGTGGAGACTAGATCAGTGGTATCACACTTCCTGGAGCTAGAGTTACAAGAGGTTGTGAACTGTATTCGTCTTCTGCAAGAGCAGTAAATGCTCTTATCTTCTGAGCCAAGTTACTTTTAAATTTTCTGTTGGGTTTATCTGTTGGCTTCTTGGGAGGACTGTGGTATTTAACTTCTGCGTGTTTGTGAATTTGCTAAGATTCCTTCTGTTGTTGACTCTAACTCTACACTGTTGTGGTTGGAAAGCATATACTGAACTATTCCAATCTTGAACTCATTAAGACTTGTTTTGGCCCTCTGAGAAAATGTTTCTTGCTAGAGTGTTCCTTGCATGATAGAGAAGCACACGTATTTCACCACTACTGAATGGATGGTTTCATACATGTACACTAGGTCTAGCTGAACTAAATAGGGTATCGAAGTCTCCTATTATTAAACTAGAGCCCAATTATTCTTTTTTTTTATAGATTTCTTGATATTTGCTTTACATATTTAATGTTTTAGTATATATTTATACCTACATTTTAAAGATTGGTTTACTTTATGCGTATGAGTGTTTTGCCTACATGTATGTGTACCACTGCATGTACCTGGTACCCATGGAGTTCAGAAGATATATACCCTTAAACTGAAGTTAGGATTGCTGTGAACACCCTGTGGGCCTGGGAACCAAACCCAAGTCCTCTGCGAAATCAAGTGCCCTCAACTGCTGAGCTGTCTCTCATCTTCTCGATGTATTTACACTACGTATATGCACTTCCTGCAACAGTCTTGGCGTGCATACAGTTTTGTCTCATAAAGTATAGACCATTTTTGTTTTCTGCTGTCCAATATGTGTATGAGCTCTTTCTCCATCTTTTTACTTTAAGCCCACGTGTGTCATTAAGTCAGATGGTGTCTCCTGTCGGCCACTTTAACTCCTCCTATTGTGTGTCATTGAGTCAGAAGGCATCTTCCGTTGGCCACTTTAACTCCTCCTATTGGGCTCTTACTGGGTGAAGACTTTCCCATTCACTTGGTTTTCTGGTTGTCTCTGGCTCCTTGCTTGTTGTTTACCTCTGTGCTGTGGCTTTTTTTCTTCAGTGTGAAGCTCTAATTGCTGTCTTTTCCTGTTTGTGCATCTGCTTCAGTCTTCTGTCCCGTGGTTACCATGAGGCTCGCAGGAGACATATTGTTGTAATAGACTATTTTAAGCTCAGAACAGCTTTGATCACAAACAAATGCCTAGGCTTTTACTCCTTTTCGTGAATTTATATTTTTGTGTGTACAATCAACATATTTTTTGTATCTTCCTTTAACTTAGTATGGCGGCAGTTGTTTTTTGAAAATTGTAACTTTTGACATTTGTACTGGAGACTGAGGAGGTTTCCAAGGCCATGAATGCCATTACTTGCAGTAATGAAATGATCTGAATTTGATAGTGTATTCATCTTTACTAAGGAGTTCTATAGCTGGGGACTTTTCCAGTAGGAATTACTACCATTTCCTTTCTGAATGGAGACTTTCCTTGAGCAACCTAGAGAAAGCTGGGGTTCTAGCAGAATTTTGCCTGGAGTGGATGAAACCCTAGGCTCAGTCCCAGCACTGTATAAAACATGGCTTGGTGGCACATGCTTATCATCTCAGCATTCGGGGGAGAGGCAGGAGAATCAGAAGTTCATGTAGAAGTCACTCTGACTAAAAAAAATTCCTATAAGACAGATCAATTTGGAAACTGGATCAGGATTGCCAGGAATTTGAGACCAACCTGAGCTACATAGTAAGTTCTAAACCTGCCCAGGCTATATAAGGAGTGAGGCCCTGTCTCAAACAAACAACCGAGATTCATGAGCTGCATGGATTTCCTAAATCCGCTTGTCTAGGAAAGAGCTTATTTCCCTATTTCTGAAGTAAAGCTTTGCTGGGCATTATAGTGTCAGGTGGCAGATCCACCCTTCCCCATTTCTCAGGGGCTCTCTCTCCAACAGTCCACCTCCACTCCTCACTACCCTCTCTTTAAGAGAGCTTCTCCTCATGTCAAGGTCTCCTTTTTACTTTTATGCACACGCGCGCACGCGCACACACACACACACACACACACACACACACATTTAAATTGAGACCACATCTGGAAGCATTTCAACTAACATATAGCCCTTTAGTTCCATGCATTTACTGGCCAAAACCATGCCTTTTCTTTTCTTTAAAGGTGAATAAGCTTCTATTGTATGTTTGCACATTTTCTTTCTCCATCTTCTGTTGGTAGATATATAGGCTTAGTTCCACTTCTTAGCTATTGCAAGTACTGCAGCAGAAAGTGTTGACATGCTAGGATCTCTGTGGCCTCCTTACTCAGCATTCTATGGATCTAAACCACGGAGGGAGTGGAATAGCTAGATCATATGGCAGTTCTGTTTTAATATTATTTATTTATTTTGTGTGTGTGTGCGCGTATGTATGTATGAGTACGTGTGAGTGAAGGCTCATATGGAGGTCACAGGACACATTTATACATCAGTTCTTGCCTTCTGCCTTATTGACACAGGGTCTGTCTTTCTACTCCTGCACAGTGTATGTCAGGCTGTCTGACCAGAGAACTTCTGTACTTGGCACTCTGTCTCTACCTCCCATCTCTCAGTAAAATAGTGCTGAGATTATAACTAGATGTCACTGCAGCTGACCTTTTGTATAGGTTCTGCTGATGACACTGGTGTGACATGCTGACTTCCTCTCACTTTGCTGGCTTTTCTGCCCAGGTTCTTGTGTTTTCCTTTTCTCTCCATGGTCTCATTTGATTGACTGTGCTCCCTTTGAGGTTCCTGATTATTTCTACTAGTAAACTTTAACATTTTCATGCAACATTTTATCCATTTTAGTGTCTATGAATTCAGTAGTTGGATAATTATGATCTTTTAAAAAAATTGTGTTGCCCACCCTTTTCATACTTTTTGTGTTTTGTGGTGCATAAACAGATATATAAACATCTGTTTAATATATTCCTAGAATCACTTAGTGAAGACTAAAACCTGTTTTAACAGCAATACCACAATATACCAGATAAAAAAATACTACAAAAGCTGATTAAAGCACACTGGTATATTACCAATCACTATTAACCAGACACTGGGAAAACTAATGTGGAATTTTCTATGTGGTTAAAAGTCATTTCGGGTAAATGTGGAAATAATACATGTATGAGGTGAAAAAATAAAAAGAAGTATGGCAAAAGGAAGCCAGATTATACAAATGAAAAGGAGAGGAGAGGAGAAGTATGGAGGAGAAAATGAGCTAGAGGTCAGAAGAGAAGAAAAACAAAACAAAATTCCAATCATGAATAAATGTGAACGCAAAGTCAGAGTGGGCAGGAGAGATGGGTCATCAGTTTACAGCACCTGCTGCTCCTATAGGGGACCCGGGTCTCACTCCCAGCATACACTTGATGGTTTATAACCATCTGTCCCTCTAGTCCCAGGAGACCTTCTGCCCTCTATTGACCTCATTTAGAATCAGGCATGCACATGGCACACATACATGCATGCATGCATGCATACATACATACATACATACATACACACACACACACACACACACACAGGCAAAATGTACACATAAAATAAAATCTAAAAAAAAAAAAGCAAAAATCCAAACCCAAATTAGATAAATGTATGGAGGTGAATAAAAAGGAAAAACAAGGGCTTTTTTGTTTGTTTGTTTGTTTGTTTGTTTTTCTCGAGACAGGGTTTCACTATGTAGCCCTGGCTGTCCTGGAACTCACTCTGTAGACTAGGCTGGCCTCGAACTCAGAAATCCGCCTGCCTCTGCCTCCCAAGTGCTGGGATTAAAGGTGTGCGCCACCACTGTCCGGTGAAAATACAAGTTTTAAATGTAAGTAAACAATAATGACAATAAAAACAACCAGTAAGATATAGTGCAAACACCACAGAAAGTGCAGTTGGATACAAAAAGTCCGAAGGGGATGGAGATGCCAGTGAACGTGGGGGAGGGGAAAGAAAGACAACACTTGCTCAGTGAAAACAGTGAGTAAATAAAATGAAAGAACTATCCAGAGGACAGCCTTGTGGGGGGGGGCACAGCTGTGCAGGGCTGGGACTGAGGGCTCCCCAGGGCTCTTGTTTAGTAACTGTTTCAGTGGCAGGGGTAGGTCTTCATAGTTGAGCTCAGGGGCCAAGAAACTAAAATGCAGAGGGTGGGGTCTGGGGAGTGCCTCTGTGAGCTTTGTTGCCACAGGGCAGTGAGCTGCAACAGTGTGGCTTGGGAATGGTGTCCTATCATATAAGCCTGTATGGTACAGGATGGCAGAGTCTGGGAGATGAAGGGATGCTGTGGTTACTGGCCTCCATCAGGTCCGCTAGTAGGGACACACTCTAGAAATATCCCTTGTTTCAAGATTATATAGCACATAGCATCCACACTGGGAGCTCCTTTGCTGGAGTCAGACAGGGTAGTCAGCTCAAGGACTCTTCCTAAGCTGAGGTCAGGACCTGTGCCCTGCGAGCTTCTAGAGAACCACAGAGTAAGGCGATCTGCTACAGTAGTGCAGCCACTGGAGTCCTGTAAGATTTCATTTCCGGAAGAAGTCCCTCCTGAGGTTTTTGTTTATGAGATTTATTTTAGTTTTGGTGTGGGTGCTGGGAACTATTGCCAAAGCAGTAGGCACTCTTAACTGCTGCTCTATTCCTCCAGCCCACCTTCCTGGTCTTCTTTCCTCCCCTTCTTTCCCTTCCTTCCCCTCTCCTCTCCTTTCCTTCCATCTCTTCTCTCCTCCCTTCCCCTCTTCTTCCTCTCTCTTGTTTTATAATGGGCGGGAGGGACAACAGAGCCAAGACATTTCCTTTTGATGTGTGTGTTCACCCAGACTTTGTGCTGTAGCATCTTCAGAGCGCTCCTTCACTTGCCTTCTTTGAAATGTTGTTGTTTATTTATTGGAGAGGTTTTTGTTTGGAGGTGGAAGGTGACATGGATGCTAGGTACCTGAAGATGGTCCTCTTGCTTATGGGAAGGAATTCTGAATTATAGAATTTGGGGCCAGAGTTTAGAAAACAAACAAACTTAGAGCATGCTATGGCAAAAGGCTCATGGCTCCTGAGTGGGAGTTTCTTTATTCAGAGGTCCCTTCTAAGAGCAGACATTTTTTGCGTTAGAGTGGACCCATCAAGGGAATGTTCCATTGGCACATTCCTGGTATTTTTTCCCTGGACAGGGAAGTCTCAGTCTTGCTCTCTGTTGAGGCAGTGAGAGCCCTGGGAATGCAGGAGGTACATAGAAAGGCAAACCATAACTGTTTCTTGTGGTTTTATATTTCACTCCTTTGTGTAACTTTAGTGAGAGCTGTTTATTTTCTCTCTGGGACCTGTGATTCTGTGGTGGTTTTACTTTATTCCACACCAGCCTCAGAAATGATCCTCTGGCAGATTTCTTTGGATCCGTTGAATTGATTCACTTCATAGAACTAAATGCTATTTTCAAATTAGTTTCTTTCTACTGTGACACAGGGCTAAAAAAGTGTGTGTAACCAGAACACACACTATGAAAGCCGACCTCTCAAACCTTCTTGAATATTTATGGTGTTATAAAGTGGACATCAGTTCACAGCTGTGCTTTATCCAAGCTTCACTGTATAGATGGCTGGATATATTGCCCTCCACATCTCTGTGGAGGAAGATTTATATGGTCTTCCCCCTCTCTCTGTCTCTCCCTTTTAATGATTTTTTTTCTGTATCTAATAGTCATCATCATCAGGAAATGTTTTTCTCATGTGTGGCTTAAATCTCCCCATCTGCACCTCAACCATATTTCTTTACCCTTGACCTCAGTTGAGGTGGAAAGCGGCAGTTACTATTGCTCCTCATTTCTGCGGCTGTTGAAAGACAGAGCTTTACCCATTGTACAAATCAGTGGGAGTAATAAAGTCAGATTTCCCAGAGAAAAATAAACATCTGTCCATTATACATGAAACAGACATTACTTTGTTTCAGAGTCATGAGACTATTAAAAAAGAGATACTCATACAAGCTTATGGGAAGTTCAGATGACTGCATTTATAAAATGAAGCATCATCCCCAACTTCATCATCTGCTTCTCAAAGGAACGTGTGAATAAGGCAGTATAACTACAGTAGATGACTGAGCTTTGCTATGAATAGTTGTATAGTTTATATTGATGTAAGCAGTATTAATCAACATTCAGATGTAATCTATGGAAAAAGAATGTAATACTAAAGCTATGCTTATGGAATGAAATATAAGTACCAATAAATCTTGACTAGACAAAAACAAAGGGACAGATGATTTAAAGACTGAAAGGCAGGAAGATGAGGAGTAAAAAGAAGGAAGCAGGGCTAAGTGTCTTTTTAGACCTTGAACAATGTGATACCTGTTGAAGGTGCCAACAAATAAGACAGCTTCACATACAATGCAAGTAGGATAAGCCACAGACAGGAGTACTGAATGCTTTTGTCGTTTGTAAACTACATGATCTCTTCTGGCTGCTCTCCGTCATTCTGTGGGATTCTTTGAGAAACCCCTGGATTCAGGGTAGGCATTCAGCCTTTTGTACATTATTTACAAAAATTGTCACTCTTAATTAAAAATAAAATGTATTGTTTCACAGTTTCATACTTGCAAGGTACTCTGAGTATATGCTCCCCATTATCTTTTCCTATCTCCCAGTTCATACCCTTCCCCAAGTCCTCTTTCTACCTTACCTGTTGTCAATATGTAACAGCTGGCTCTTCATGTTGGGTATTGAGTCAACATTCTGTTTGCACTAATAACGCCATCTGCCATAAATAGTTACGATCAACAGAGTTGACTCTGGTCTATATGTTATGTATCTGCACTCCTGAAAAACCTTGTGTTTTGCAAGATCACTTTAGGCATCAGGGCTCATTGTGAAAGGAAAATTTACCTCCAGGAACATTCTATTCTCTCTCTCTCTCTCTCTCTCTCTCTCTCTCTCTCTCTCTCTCCTCTCTCATATGTGGAATATATATATATACACACACACACACACACACAAATTATACATATTGTATGTGTATACATACACACATATATTCATCTATAATTTTGTAATCAGAGCATTAACAAAAACAATAAAAATCTTGAATAAAATACTGGTACAGTTAAAAAGACATCCTTAATTTCTGCACATTGACCTTATAGCAAATATAGGACTTGATATAAAATATCAAGTTGGCTCCTTGCGAAGTAGTAGAGAAGTGGGGCTGTTTGGCACTGGAAGCAAAGAGAAGTACACTAAGGATGGTGGCCACTGAGCAGGATTACCAGTGAGGGCAGGCCTGGCTGGCAGACTGAGAGGCAGGCTGGAGCTGGGCACAGCAGCATTACCTCTCTCAGCTCTTTCTGTAGCTGTGCTGCTCAGCTCTGTCCATTTAGCTTGTTTTCCCCTAGAGATAATTGTAATTTAATGCGCTTGCTTTAATGAATTGCATTAGTAGTTTAAAGACTTAAAAGTCACTTTTCCAGTGTCAAAGTGTCACTTTTCAAAAAGTTGCTGTATATCATTGTGGTCTTGATATAAAGTAACCTTTCTTTTACGGTCCTTAAAAGTATCTTGCAGAGCCTTCTGAGTTAACATTTTAAATCACAGTGTAAATCTGCCTGACAGGTGTGTCTGTTTCTCTTTCATAAGGTGAAGTGTGGCCAACTGTTCTAGGACTCTTCAATGCCTGGTTCTTAGTGCTTCCTTAGTTGATGGCAACTGGGGAGCTTTTATGGTAGCATTCTCTCTCTCTTTCTCTCTCTTTCTCTCCCTCTCTCTCTTTCTCTCTCTCTTTCTGTCTTTCTTTTTCCTTCCTTCCTTCCTTCCTTCCTTCCTTCCTTCCTTCCTTCCTTCCTTCCTTCCTTCCTTCCTTCCTTTCTCTCTCTTCCTTTGTCTCTTTCTTTCTCTCTTCCTTTTTTTTGATCTAATGACTTTACTTGACATAATAACATTGATGCAAAATCACTTCTGTCTAATTACCTGTAATTTATTCAAAACACATAAAATATGCAATACTTATAGCATTTTCCATTTGTAAATGCAATGCTTTCAAATGCATAAAGTACCATAGTAAAAACAGTTTACAGATAGAAGGTACAGGAGCAGAAGAAGGGAAATCCTACTCATATCATAGCTCACTGATGGTGTCATTGTGTGGAGTTGCTGATCCTGGAAGCTTTTTTATTCAGTCCATTGGTTGGATTGCACTTGTTTTTTGTTTTTGTTTTGCTTTTTGTTTATTTGTTTGTTTTATAAGGTTGTGGTTAAATTCTAAAAATGTCACAAGCTTATTTTAGAGCATCCATGTAAGATACTCATTCCGCTAAATGTTATTCCAGTTAGAAAAGCGACTTACTTTCATGACATAGCAAATAGAAGAAGAGGACATACTGTGGACTAGAGCAGTGATACTTGGTGATTGTTAGCTCATGGCTTGGGTTTGGTTGGTATTTCTTGTTAGGAAATATGTTTCTTTAGATCACGTCTGTCTTAGTCAGGGTTTCTATTCCTGCACAAACATCATGACCATGAAGCAAGTTGGGGAGGAAAGGGTTTATTTGGCTTACTTCCACATTGCTTTTATCACAAAGGAAGTCAGGACTGGAACTCAAGCAGGTCAGGAAGCAGGAGCTGATGCAGAGGCCATGGAGGGATGTTCCTTACTGGCTTGCTTCCCCTGGCTTGCTCAGCCTGCTCTCTTATAGAACCCAAGACTTCCAGCCCAGGGATGGCACCACCCACAAGGGGCAATTGAGAAAATGCCCCACAGCTGGATCTCATGGAAGCACTTCCCAACTGAAACTCCCTTTTCTGTGATAACTCCAGCCTGTGTCAAGTTGACACACAAAACCAACCAGTACAACGTCTTAAGTGGGAAGGAGGCATTTCCTAAGTACGTCGACTAAGTGCAAATCTCAGCAATGCTAACAATAAAATAAATCAAATATTTTCTTTTCTTTTCTTTTTTAAAAAGATTTATTCTATTTATTTTATGTGTATGAGTACACTGTAGCTTATAGATGGCTATGAGCTATCATGTGTGCGGCCGCTGGGAATTGAACTCAGGACCTCTGCCGGCCCTGCTCACTCTGGCCCTGAAGAGGCCGTCAGATCTCATTACAGGTGGTTGTGAGCCACCATGTAGTTGCTGGGATTTGAACTCAGGACCTTCGGAAGAGCAGTCGGTGCTCTTACCCGTTGAGCCATCTCACCAGCCCTAATCAAATATTTTCTAATTGATGATACCCTGATTTTTAAAATGGACATATGCTGAGACTAGGGTATGGCTCAGTAGAAGACCATTTGCGTAGAGTGGGTGATGCAAAAGTAGATCATAGAGTTATTACAATAAAAATATCTAAACAGATCATCTGGTGATGTCTTTGCTGATTTTCATTTCCTCTAAAACATTTCTCTAAAATAGAGTCCCACAACACACATGGAGCCTTTGACACTCTGGGGACTTATTTTTCTTTATTGTTACAGTCATGATGAATAAGATTTTTATGATAGTTAAGTGGATCTCCCACCCACCCCACCCCACCTCACCATACCCCTCACTCTCCTTTGGTGCTAGAGATTGAGCCCAAGATTTTCTGCAGATAGGAAGGCCCTCTACCATGGAGCTATAGCATCAGCTCATTCCACCCTCACCCCAGCACTGAAGATTAAACCAAGAGCCTTGCACATGCTTGGCAAACATGGCTGTCTCTTTAGAGAAACTGGAATCTGTCTTTCAGTCTCCATGCTGCTGTCATCCACAGTGCGACACATAAGGAAGCACATGGAGAAGGCTGAGGATGTAGTCAACATAATGTGCGAATGGTGGGTGACTGCATAGAGCTCACACCAATCTTGGGATTTGAACACTTCAGGTCAATGTTTGTTTTTACATATTTAGTACGGTACATGTCAGCATATTATGGCAAAAAAATGACAATAATTTATACAAGAAGGATGTAATATTACATGTAATTTGTGAGACAGGCTAAGTTAATCAAGAGGGCATCAAGGAGACATTTGTCTGTATATTAATTTCTAGCAGCAATGTGTTTATTTCTGTGGCAGGTGTGAAAATATATATCAAATTAATGGATATTGAAAGTTATGGTACAAATTCATAATAAGGAAACCAACTAAGACATAGGGGAAAGGCTTGAATAGACACTTTATTTGAAGAAGCATTGGACATCAGATGTGCACCCAAGAAGATGATTAACTTCCCTGTCCATAGAAAAATGCAAATTCAGACCATAAGGAGCTATTATCACGTACATGTTAGAATAGCTAAAATCAGTGTAACTGATAGTATCAAGTGCTGGTGAAGATGCAAAACAACTAGAACCCCTCCCATGCTGCTGTGAAATGGCTCATTTTGCCGTAGATTGCCATCTTATAATAAATGTGCACTTAGTATATGACCCCAACCACCCACTCTTGGAAATTTACCAAAGAAAAATGAAACATAGATGCATAGAGACGTATGAAAACCTATACTTAGATATAGGTTGGTAAGGCTTTGTTTACAGTTTTAAGAATTGAAGATAGCCCTAATCATCCTGTAATTGTGGTTAGATAACTAGATACATAAGCTATAGTGTGACTAATACAATGAAGTGATATTCAGAAAGTAAAAGGAGAAAGCTATTATTTCCATCAAGAACATGGATGAATCTCATATATGCTATGCTGATGTGAAAAAAGCCATATTCAAATATTTGTTACATCTGTGTGGTTTATATGACATTTTAGAAGGGAGAAGCTATCAGAAGGAGATCAGACAATAGCATTTTAGCATTCATCAAGGCATAGAGTTGGAGTGATGGGATTGATGACAAAAAGAAGGGAGTATGTTAGACTGAGAGAAATGCTCTGCATCTAGATTGTGATGATGGTTACTCAACACAGTTGTCAGAACTGGGACTGAGAAATGGAGGAAAGAGGAGACAGAGCTCCCAGAGTTTTCAGACCCCAGAGACCAGCATCGAGGTGCAGATCTAACTTTTATTGTTCAGTACAAAGCTTACATACAACTTTCCAGCCAATAAAAGTGCAGTTTTGTAATCAAGGGCCAAGCTGGGGTTTACACTTATTGAATCTAATCTGCTTGCCCTTGATTCTGTAGAGGAGAGGGCCGATTGACCAAGGGTGGGAATTTCTATGAAGACAGGAAGCTGCTATCACCCTGGGCCAGGGTCCTTTGTTCTGTCTGACTGGTTTTCTGAGGGTCACTTTAGATCTCAGGCCATGTCCAGCCTGAACAGGATCCCTGGATCAGGCTCAGGAGACCATGTGATCTTGTTCTCCATTCTTCCTCCACTAGGCTCCCTCCCACATCCTCCACAACTCAACAAACCCATGGAACTCCATATCAGAAAAGAATGGATTTTAACTATATATAAATAATACCTTAATCAACCTGGCAAAAAGAATAAGGCAAGAAGCATGAGTGTTTTTTTCCTTCTTTCTTTTACTACGTGAACAAGTAAATTGTCAGGTTGTACTTTGAGAACCAAGGATGGGAGTGGGTAACTAAGGGGGTGAATGATATATGATATGAAGATGTCATAAACAAAACCTATTATTTTGTATACTCTAGAGAGAAGAGAGATACATATAGATAAATAGATGATAGATAAATTGATAGGTGATAGATAGATGATAGATAAATAGACAGATAGATAGATAGCTATCAAGGTGAGTCTGAACCTTGTTGAAGAACTAGAGAAATTCCTGGGGAATAGTCATTTTTTCTTATGTGCTTACCATCATACACTGATAAGAAGGTACCTTAGTAGTTTTAATCTCTTCACAAACATTTGTTTAAAAGGTAGATATGATTCAGGGTTTTACGTTTCTCATGGCCAGGTCTGTTTTGTGTGTATCATAATCTTCAGCAAAAGCTGAATATTAGGTAGTATCTGCTGACTTATACTGGCAGACACTCAGTTCTGAGTGCCTTGGGTGAGGCTAACAGATGCCACAGGGACCTAGTTTGCTACCTCCTATAGTTGCTCTGAGAATCAGAAGAGGCCATGTTTCTTTAAGCGCTTGCGTGTGCTGAGTCAACACAGGATGTTTTATTAACAATGAAAATACTGTAAGTATAGCAGTAGATAGTCTACATTCAGTTTCAGAGAACAGTCCACAAGCACAATATGGGTGAGGTCTATAGGAATGATCTGTTGACTTCCAGTTGTGCTTGACTCAGTGCTTTCTTTTTGCCTGATGAGGAGAATTTGGTGTATAGGGGTCTTGTGTAAGACACTGATGATTGTCAGCTATGAAGTTTAACAAACCAGAAAGTGGAAGGTGAGTCATCAAAGGACCCTGAAGGAGCATATCAGTCCAGAGTGTGCACGTCTTTGTACCTTCACTAGCAATTTACTCTCATTTGCCAAACACTTTTGTTCCATGGAACATACAGCCTTGAACCTCATGAATACAGTTATGAAGTCCCTGATATCAGGGATGAAGGCTTTAGCCACGATTCTAACATGTTCTTTACACATGTACACACAATTAAAAAGCTTTCCATTTACCTCTTGGACTCTTGTATCTTGCCATGCATAGGTACTCTATATTGAGATCAACAAATATTTGTGTGCCTTTATTTGAAAACTTTTCAGGATATTAGGCAATTATCAAATGAGTTCTACTAGCAATATGGCTTTGGCCAGTTGGCTTAATTCTTCTTTTCTTTCTTGCAAGTCTTTGTGTTCCTAGAAGAAGCATAATAGTTTAGGAAAGATTGGTCAGCTCTGGAGTTCTGTTCTCATATAAGACAGTGACTTTGTTCAGGGCCTCTTTGTCATTATTTAGTAAAAGGGAAGAAAGTGAACTGATACATTTTTATGTTTCTCCAGGAAGAGTCACTCCAGGGCAACTCATGTCCTATATTCAACTCTTTAAGAACAACCTCAGAGCTCTTACAAGTCATTGTGGGCTTCTACAGCTTGGGATGGCCACAGTTCAAACTCTGAAGCACCCACAGACTGCCAAGTGGGATAACTTCCTGGCATTTGAAAGGCTCCTTCTACAGGTATGTTGCTATGTGAACTTATCAAAATGTTGCTATTTGAGGTTTTGACTTCCAGCAATACACTTTCGATATCTGTTCTAATCTGAGTAATCATATTGTTGGCATGTACAATTGTGGTTTGAATGAGATTGTTCCCCATGGGGTCAGATAGTTGAATATTTAGTGCCTCATTAGTGGCACTGTTTGGATAGGCTTAGGAGGAAGTGTGACACTGTGGGCAGGACAGTTCCCAGCTTGCTTTCTCTCCCTTGTGGTTTAAGATATGAGTGGTCAAGTTGCCCCTCCAGCTACTGTGACTGCTGCTGCACATCCCCATTGTGCTTGTGATGGGCTCTTAATCTATCTGGAATCATAGCACAAAGAAAGCCTTGGTCATGGTACTTTATCACAGCAATGGGAAAATAACTAATACATGTGCTCTGCATCAAATCCTCTAAGTGCTACCCAGTTAAAAGTCAACCAGAAAACTTTACATTTATTAAAAAAAAATTAACGTTGTTATCTTTGACTTCTTAATTATAATAAAAATTTGACTATTTTATTAACTTCTGGAAACTTCCTTTCATTTTTATTTTTCGGTCTTTCTAGATATTCATAGTCTTTATATAATTCTTGCTATTTTTCCTGTATGCTCCAGGTATTGATATTTCTTTTGGCAGTACTTAGTCTGTGATCTTTGCACAACGTTGAGCACATGCCTTAAAATAATGCTTAGCAGCAGATGAAGGGAGGTAAATCCTGTTTGTAGTGTTTAGTGTGAGGTCTGCTTGTTGGGGCAGAATTATGTGTGATTTATGAAATACCTTCATAGGAAACTTTTAAAACATTTATAAAGTATATAAATTATAAAGCATTTTAAATTATATATATTTATATATTATTATTATATATATTTTAAAAGTATTATATTATAAAATATAAACTTATATAATATGGCAAACATCTATGTACTTTCCATACAGGCACATTATAATTTACCATTTTTCCATAATTACCCTTAGATCCTACTAATTAAAGAAATAAGAGTAGAGATAAATGAAGTACTTTTGATATAGATTTTTCCCTAATTTGATTCTTTTTCCTTCTAGAGGTAGTTCTAGCTCTATTCTTGCTTTTCTTTAAATATTTATTTTGCTATAGTATAGTACAGTATATTTATTATGGGCTTTACTTTTTATATAATTTACATTATACTATAAATATTCTTAAACAATTGATTTTTGTCTCTCAACTTCCTATTTTCAAGATAACTGAAAATAATATATATATAGTTTGTTCATTAATACCACATATACATACATACATACATATATATATATATATACATATATATATACATACACACACATATATATATATATATATATATATATGACCATAGTGTGCTCAGCAGGAATGCTCCACTGAAGAGTGTATATACAGCAGGCGTGAGTATCCTGGACCGTGCTGTCAAAGCCCTGGGAGGAGTCTCTCCAGGGCAGGCTGTTTGGAGACACTTATGAGGTCATGGACTACTTAGTAAACTCAATACTGTGTGTTAACTAAGTGTCACCGAGTTGCAGTAGGAGATTTTTCTGTGAATGATGACTGTTCATAGAGCACTCTTCTCAGCATGGCATCCAACATTTCAGTATTATCCACATTACCCATATCTTATAGCCGTCCATGGCTGCATTTCGTATAAATTTACAATGGCAGTAGATAAGAACAGCCTGGACTTACTGGCTAGTCATCTTTCCTCTTGTTTTATTTTTTTGTTTTGCTCACTTTTTATTTACTAAGTTTTTTTTTTTTTTAACAAATTCAAGATAGTAGGCTTTTAAAAGTTTTATGGTATAAATATTTCACCTAGTTTGTGGCTTGTCTTTTGATGTTAATTCCTGTTTATATAATCTAGTTAATAAATATTATCCTATATGGTTTATATATTATTAATCATTTTACATTCTGATTTTTTTTTTACTAAACATAAAATGACTTTTATTTTGACATTTGATTTAAAAAAATTTTTTTTATGCTGTTCTTTTGTTTTTCACTCAGGGTTTCTCGGTGTAGCCCTGTTTGTCCTGGAACATAGTCTTTAGACTGGGCTGGTACTGATCTCACAGAGATCCACCTGCCTCGGCCCCCCCAAGTGCTAGGCTTAAAGGTGTGTGCCAGTGCCCAGCTGACTGGCACTAACATTTGAATTTTGAATCCACCTAGAATTTTTTTTTACTCATGGTCTGGTTAGATCTAATTTTTTTCTTGTATGGATATATGTATACATGCATACATACATGTGTATATACGTGTATTAACTTTACTAACACAGATTACATCTTCTTTGACATCATTTTCTTCCTCTAACATGGGGGAATATTTTTTTCTCTCATGGTTGAAACAAATTCTGGTTGTTTTCAGATTTTTACATAAGAGATATTTAAATATTTTCATGGATAGTTCTGAAGACAAAGGGAGGTGGATCTTTGAGAGTTCAAGTTGCCTGATCTTAAAGGCAAGGTCCAGGGCTACGTTTCTGCCTAAAAAAAAGTGATATTTTTTTTTTCTAGTTTTTATTGCTGTCTCAATACAGTCACTCAGCTTTGAATACTGATCATGCATCTGATGTCCTAGTTGCCATGTCTGGCTTTTCTTTATTACTTTCTTGGGTTTCCCAAGTAGAAGCAGCCACACTGTAGACAGGAGCAGTTGCTTTTCTTTCCTGTTCTTGATAGTGCTTTGATTGTGCATGGAGCAGGTGGAGGCCACTGCTCAGTGGTGGTAGTGAGGGCGGGCAGGCGTCTGTGCTGGTCCTGAGTCTGAACAGCTCTGGCCCCACTTCTGCCATTAGCTGTTATGTGTGCTGAGGAAGGAAGTTCTACATAATCTCAGTTTGCTGGTGTTTTGTTTCTAAATCTTGTATTAATTCCAGTTGATTTATTTAGATTTGGAACTTTTTAGACTGTTGTTTCATTTTCTTTCTTTAGCCTATTATTGTGAGGAATTGTGTTCTAAATGTTAAATAGTCATCATTTTACTCCTGGGCAACTTCAACTTGGTCTCTCTACCTCTGTCTCTGGTGTGCCCTGCTCCCACCCACCCCATGTGTGTGTATCTGTGTGTGTGTGTGTGTGTGTGTGTGTGTGTGTGTGTGTGCGTGCCTGTGCATGCGTGTTGGGTTTTGTTTATTTATGCATTTTTAGATGTTTCCATTAATGCTTATAGTTAAAATTAATATTTTTCTTTATTGTGCTGCCATTTTATAGTTTTGATAAAAAGGCTTTAGTAGTTTAGTAAAATGAATGTGATTTGATTTTTTTTCTATTTTCTGGAATTACTTTTTTTTTTTTGGTTTTTCGAGACAGGGTTTCTCTGTCCTGGAGCTCACTCTGTAGACCAGGCTGGCCTCGAACTCAGAAATCCGCCTGCCTCTGCCTCCCAAGTGCTGGGATTAAAGGCGTGCGCCACCACCGCCTGGCCTGGAATTAAATGTTTGTTTTAAAAATGAAATTTATCAATTGCTTGAAAGTAAAACAGGTCTGAAGAATTGCCTGGACTTACTGCTTTGTAGTATTAGTGGTATGAATAATCATTAATTATTGGGTGATTTAAAGCCATACTTTCTTTGTACCTTTATGTATTTGATTTATCTTCTGATACAGTATTTTAGATGTCTCATGACTGTATTTACAAATCACTGTTATACTTTAACTGTTAAACCCATGAGTTCTCTTCCTATGAGTGTGTCTTCTTCCTTCACCAGTGCTCCTTCGTCCTCAGCACATGTGGTCACTTAATACATCCCTGGCATGGGATCATGCTTCCACCAGTGCCACGCCAGCCTCTGTGGGTCCATCCTCCACATGGATGTTCTTTCATCCCCTGAGGTTGGGACAACCCATGCTGGGCCTAACTCCTGTACTCAGGTGATCTTAATGTGCTGTGCCTTAACAGCCTGCCTTGGGCTAGTGTCACCTCTCCTGAGGGATACCGTCTTCACCTGATAACTAGCTCTAAGCCACTGGGCTCCCTCTCTTGTGCTCCCTACTGGAACATGACAGACTCTGCTTCTACGGACCAGTCATATTGGCTAAGGTCAGCATCAAAATAAATCAAAGCGTCTCAAAGCAAGATTTGATAGAGGGTTTCCCCTTAGGATGACAATAATCTTTCAACTTATTACAGGTTCCTGAGGAAACTAGAGAGTATCAGTTGTATGTCATCTCATTGGTCATGAGCTGTTTGAGTTCTTCATTGCATATTAGACTGTTGTATGTGGTGGTATCAGTATATTCTTTAACAGAAAATGAGCAACCTGACAGGGAAGAATAAAACATTGAACTTACCAAAGATCTACTTTAATTCTAGTTGCATATTGCTCTTGCTGTTACTGTGTACTTAGGGTTTCTAGGCACACTTATACACTAGTTATTGTAATTGCTCTTTGTTTATGAACATTCTTATTTTATATAGCACACACTTACCCATTAGTGTAACAAGTCATCATATATACTCAGTGTCCCTCTTTTTGATTACCTTAATTTTTTATAGTTCAGTCATTGCTCCCCTCCTAGTCAGCTGTTCCACAGTTCCTTATCCCATTCCTACCCTCCACTCCCCATCTCCAAGAGGATTTGGTTAGGAAGTGGAGCATTTGAGTTTATTTTGAGCACAAGGGCAGCATTTAGTTTTTCTCAAGGGCTTGAGAAACCTCAGCTGCAGCTGAGAGTTGATTACTTCTTTGAGGTCTCATTTATACACTGTCACTGGGCCCCCATCACTGTGACCCCACACTGCCACCGGGCCCCCATCACTGTGACCCCACACTGCCGCTAGTCCCCCATCACTCTGACCCCACACTGTCTCCTTCACTGTGACCCCACACTGCCACTGGGCCCCCACCACTGTTACCCCACACTGACACTGGACCCCCATCACTGTGACCCCACACTGCCTCTTTCACCGTGACCCCACCCTGCCACTGGGCCCCCATCACTGTGACCCCACACTGCCGCTGGGCCTCCTTCACTGTGACCCCATACTGACACTGGGCCCCCATCACTGTGACCCCACACTGACACAGGGCCCCCATCACTGTGATCCCACACTGACACTGGGCCCCCATCACTGTGACCCCACACTGCTTCCTTCACTGTGACCCCACACTGACACTGGGCCTCCTTCACTGTGACCCCACACTGACACTGGGCCTTCATCACTGTGACCCCACACTGCCGCTGGGCCCCCATCATTGTGACCCCACACTGCTGCTGGGCCTCCATGATTGAGTCCCTAGTTGACTTTATGGTTTAAGTCAGAATAGAGAACTCCCATCCTGGAAGAGTGGCACATGGCACCCACTCTCTCCACTGATTAAATTCACAATCTGCTGTGAAAACTTCAACTCAGGCTCTGGAATTCAAAGCTACTGAACCAGGCTTTTAACTAAGAGTTTATTCATAACAATAAATGCTTTCATTTACCAACAGTGATTATAATTTTAAAACATAGTAGATGGAAGGTTTTCATAACTCTTTCTCTCCTTCTCACCTCCTAAGTCCACAGCAGTGTTTTAAGTGTTTGTATGTTTAAGCATATTTATAATAATTGTCAAACCATTCTGTTTACAAGCAGCATAGGCTGAAGCCAGACACACAGACTTGTGATACTAATCATGGGTGTGATCATAAAGCAACTTTCTTTTCTTAAGGAATCGTATTATTTTAATTTTTTTTTTTCAGTTTACAACTGGGATGTTGATTTTCTAAAATTACTTTATGATTTTATTTTCTATGTGTGGGTGTTTTGCCTACATATATCTCCCCAAGGAGTCCATAAGAGGGTGTTGGATCCCCTGGAGCTGAAGTTGCTCGTGGTTGTGAGCCGTTGTTGGTGCTGGGAATCATACCCAGGTCATGTGAGAGAGCGGCCAGTGCTCTCAGCTGCTGAGCCACCTCTCCAACACCCACACTCATTTATTTGAATGTTTTAAATTTAGTTTTAGCTGATGTTTAACACACCACAAAATTGTGCATATGATAGAATAACATGATGCTTTGATTTATGTGTATATTGTGTGGTGTTCAAGTCAGATTAAACATAGCTCTGACACTATTTTTCATGATAAAAACTTCGCATGTCCTTTGACAGGTTGTTTGAAATATGTGGTCTGCTGCTGCTACTCAGAGCATCCATGCTCTGCAGCAACCGCATGCTAGGACTGCAGGGTTTGTCTCTTAAGTAAAAAAGAAAAAAAAATAGAGTTACTTCGCTTGGCATTTAAGGATGCCATTTTAATAATATAGCAAGAAAATTTAGATAAAGTAAAACTGAAATATGAATGCTGTGTCTTGTGTTGCCTTAGTACTGAATGAAACTATAGGCACATGGCACTAAACTCAGAGCCAGGCATGTAGCAAGTGCTCAATCAGTAGGAACCATCATGTGTTCTTTGAGATGAGCAAACTGCTTAAAATGTCTATGGTATTCATGTCATGCCTTGAAAATATTCTCCTCTGTACTTTGTTTTCCTAAGTTAAAATTTGTTGAAGAAAAATGAGTGCCACTCAGAAAAATGTTGTATTTTAAAAGTTACTGTTTGATAATACTCAACAGTATTTTTCTTTAAGTCTTCAGTATATAGCTGATGTTTTTATGCTAATTGTCACCGGAAAAGGCTTTTATTGGGTGTAATATAATTTACAGTGGTTATAAAATGCTAGCAAGCTATGGAGAAGAGGAAGCAGCTGTGTTTATACTTCCTATAGCACACACTTTGTAAATATATATGTTTTATTCTTCTTTTGCTATTGCTTTATATAAAACTATCCAATTTGGAAAATAGGTTTTAAATTAAAAACTAAATGAATTGTAAATCAATTCAAGCTTATGTATGTATAATATTGCCTTAGCTTAAATTGTATCTGTCTTTGCAATTAATGGAAAATAAGCACATTTTTAAAGTGCCAAAGTAGTTTTTTAAGGGTACGATTTGGTTTCTTAATCTATTAAATTGTAGATTACCCTTTTTGAAAACAAATTACACCTAGGAAACTAAATAATAGTATATCTGCTAGTCTTGTATCATTGGTGGCTTTACCTTCTGAATTCCCTGATGCTTGTATTAGCTTTCAAGCCACATGGCTTGGCAATATATATAATGGTCATTATTGCACTGTCCCTGATTGGCTGTCACCTTGGGAGGTCCTGTTTTATTATGCCTGTTTTCAGCCATTTATAATAATTAAGATTGAGGTTTTCTGGGAAGAAGTTCCCACCAGTCTGCTTTTCTTTGGCCAGAGGCCATGGTAGCAGAGTCAATGTGTCCCACAGCAGTGTTCCCATTTGCAAACCACGGATGATAGCACTTGAGTAAAGACTGAGCAAGGAAGTAGAAAACAATGATCCTGTAACTTGTCCTTGGTGCTGTTCCAGAGATGGGGGGAGGGCGGATTCCAATAGGATTTTTTTCTGAGGACAGTTGTAGAGTGTGCTTTTCACAAAAATACACTGAAAAATAATCCCAGGGCTGGAGAGATGGCTCAGCAGATAAGAGTGCCTGGCTGCTCTTCCAGAGGACCCATGTTTGCATCCCAGTGCCTACATGGCAGTGCTCAACTGTCTGTATCTTCAATCCTGGGGATATGATGCCCTCTTCTGGCCTCCATCAGTATTGCATACATGTGGTGTGAATATATATATATATATATATATATATATATATATATATATACCACATATATATATGCACACACACATATATATATACATTCATACAGAATATATATCTCCTTTGGAAGAGCAGCCAGTGAGGGCTCTTAACTGCTGAGCCATCTTTCTAGCCCCTTTTTAGTTTTTTGAAGATAGGACCTTGTTACTGTATAGTCTTGGGTGGCCCAAAACTCACTGTGCAGACCAAGCTGGCCTCCTGTCTCTGTCTCCCAAACACCGATTTCACAGGTACAAGGCAGAGTATTCAACTAAAACTCTGCTTTTGTTCTTGTTGGTCCTGTGAGTTGATCTCAGGTCACTCATATGCTACACAAGAGCACTACCACTGAACTACTATCTGTTTTGTTTCTGTGGTGCTAACTTAGGATCTTACACACACTAAGAAAGCACCCTACCCTGAGCTACATCCTTAGCCTTTTTAAAATATAGTTTCACTAAAGTTACCAAGATTAACCTAGAACTTAGAATTTTCCTGCTTCTGTCTCTCAAGATGTATGACAAGACAATATTACATATATATATATATATATACACACACACACATATATATATATATTAGGCAGAAATCCTGTGCACATAGAAATAACACATAAAACATTAAGATAGAAAGGAAAGAAAATAATCCCAGGGAAGACAACAGAGCAGAGCTGATGTCAGCCTCTCGATCGCTGCGGGGTTTCCTTAGCACGTGCTTGGCCTCTCCTTCACTGTTGTCTACTACTAACAGTGATGTTTCACTTCATGGGTTTACTCCTATCTGTTTTCCTCTTGGAAAGCCTTGGTTACCCAAAGGGTGCAGCAGGGCTTCATGCTCCTCTGCAAGAATAGGTGGCGGCTGCTACTGTTTCCTCTCTTCTTTGGTGTCAGCTGTCGGTGTGCAGCTGCTGCCCTGCCTTGTGCCTTCATTGGTGGCCTATCTGTGACCAGGGATAGGAGACTGTCTGAGTCCCATTACCATAGTGTCAAGTTCACTGGGCTTGACCTTTCACCACGCAGGCTGGTTCTTTACTGTATAATCATACAGTATGTACATGTATAATTTACTGTATAATCGTACAGTATGTCTTCATGCTACATGAGATTTACTATCTAGATTGATGGTGTTTAAGATGTTTTCAAAGACCTGGTGAATAGTCTTAGGACTTACAGGAGTCAAGGTAGCTTAACATTTGGGATTCTCAGGTGATCCTATGATGGGTAGCACATATCTGAATTGACAGAACCTGTGACTTTTTTTCCCTTCAGTTCAGAACTCCTGGTTCGGTGGGGGTCAACTTTAAAGTTGCCTGGTGCGAAAACTGTGTCTTTTCTCTATCACTTTCTCCTCTCTCCAGAGAAGCATTTGACTTCTAGTTCTTTGCCAAGAGATGTGGTACTTCCAAATCATAGAAGGAGAAACCAACCTGAAAAGCTGTTTCCAAAATAATGATTTCATTCCATTTGATAGCCATTTCTTGAGTCCATGAGGTTTGCCGACAGGGAAGCAGTGAAACCAAGAAACCACATGATTCCTTGACTCTGTAATGGGCATTAGATGTCAGTGTTATCAGCACTGTGGTAGCATCTCTAGGGACACAGGCCTTAACAGGATCTCATAGGCTAGCTCAAATGTCTCGGTGCTGTGTTAATATTCCCCTGTAATAAAATTAGCCCTAGATTCCAACCAACCAGTTTTTAAGTGAATTTCATGAATTATTGATTTGAACTTATTGTGTGTTTGAGAATGGTTAGGTTGAGTTTGACCATAATCTTACTGCTGGTGATTATGGGAGATGAGTTGCAAGCCAGTCTATCTGGTACTGTAATCCACTTTAACTCTGTATTCCTGGAGCCTTTGTACCAGGGTAAGGTATTAGAATGACTGTTGATTAACTTTTCTGGCATCACTCCATACTTGTTCTCAAGTGTGAGGATAGGAGTTATCAGAATATGTTAGTGTATATAACCTGCTAATAAAATGCTTAGTTTATATAAATCAGCAACGTTCTCTATGAATATCAGGATCACTAAAATCCACCATTTCCAACTAATTTTTCTTTGATACTGGATATATGATATGTGTGTGTATATGTGTATTTGTGTGTGTGTGATGCTTGTGTGTGCAAATGCACATGGAGGCCGTATGTCAACACTGAGTATTTTTCTCTCTCAGCTCCCCACCTTATTTTTGGGACCACTGTCTCACTGAACCTGGAGCTCAATATTTTTTTTGGGCTGACTGTTCAGAGAGACTGCTGAGATTACCTGCCTCCATCCACCAGTTCTGGGTTACAGATCTGTGCCACCACACCTGGCTTTTACCTGGGCTCTGGGATCTGAGTCAAGTCCTTGTACTTGCGCAGTGGAGTTTACGTGTGAGCCGATGGAGCTTTATCCACTACTGTGCTTGTATACGTGGGGATGACTCTCCACCTCCTTCAACTTATACTCTACCTTAGTGTTCATTCCTTAGCAAGCCTTTGACTGGACCTTATGTGACTTAACATATTTGATGACAAGGATATTAATCACCTCGATTTCACCTTTTAAAAAAGCAGAATATTTTATTTTAATGTTCTTGATATCGACTTATTAAGGCATTATAATTTTGAATATTGAGGGAAGAGGGAGGAGGAGAGGGAAAAATATGAAATATGAAACAGTTTTCATGAACTTTTTGTTTACTTGTTGAGCATGGGTGCATTGCCAGGTTAGGAGGATGTGAATCTGTGCCAAGCACCTGATTAGAAAGAGACTCAGAATGTAGCTCATGTAAACTATTGCTCTTAAACCTGGATTGTCTCAAAAGTGATGATATCATATGTTATTCCAGCTGGAAGCCAGAGTTAGTAATCAGGCAAAGTAAATTTAAGACTGACAATTTTAGTGTGTTAGGGGTCTACCAAAAATGTTTGCCTTTATGCTAGTAATTGAAGGTGCATACATGTGAGTGGGTATTCATTGAGTGAAAAACAGGAGGAGCATAACTGTAGTGGTGAATTAGCTAAACTGCTTTGGCTGCCAGCAGGCCATGCATGCACCCAAGAGTTCTCTGGATTCACAAATGAAAGACAGACAGACAGACAGACAGACAGACACACACATACACACATACACACATACACCAGCTAATTTTGATATGTCTTGACTAGCTCAATGGCTGGACACTTCTAAACCTTCCCGTGGCCAGCAAACACTCCCCTCTGCTGTTCCTGGCTCAACACCTTCCAAATCTTTATCTTCGCTGCTCTGTTACCTTTTGGACAGTCCCTCATGGGGCCATAGTCCCCTCCCACCTACATTGCTCCACAGTTTCTCTCATGCAGCTCTTAATTCTGATCTCTTTGCCTCGAGTCATGATGATTTCTCCCTTTCCTTCTCTTGGTCCCTTGCCCAGTCAATCTAAAAGTCCCACCTCTGTCTCCTTGCCCAGCCATTGGCCTTATGTCAATTCTTTATTATCAGTGGAAGCCAGCTAGGGGCAGAGACCCTCAGGTCTGGAAGTGCAGCTTTTGGGAACCAAAAAAAGACAAAGCATGCTACTATCTGACTTATGTTGAAGGTCTCTGTCCGTCTGCAGTTGAGTTTTGTGCATGATGAGTGATAAGGGTCCAATTTCATTTTTCTGCATGCTGAAATATATACATGGGTGATTCCTCACACAGTCATTGTCTTCTTCTTTCCTCTCCCCTCCTCCTCCTTCTCCTCTTTCTTCTTCTTCTTCTTCTTTTTCTTCTTCTTCTTCTTCTTCTTCTTCTTCTTCTTCTTCT
>NW_022196905.1:67283124-67307882 GCF_008632895.1 Mastomys coucha | reverse complement strand
TTCTTCTTCTTCTTCTTCTTCTTCTTCTTCTTCTTCTTCTTCTTCTTCTTCTTCTTCTTCTCCACCTTAGCATGTGCCACCATCTCCATCATACTGTTAAAAAAATCAATGTGATTTTATGTATATGGATGAATTTTTTTACCCAGGCATTTACACACGCCTGGTGCCCATGAGATTAGAGTTATAGATGGTTATAAACCACAATGTGGGTGCTGGGAATCAAACCCAGCTTCTCAAAATCCAGATCCATTCTTCACAGACATAGAAAGAACTAATCTCAAATTTTATATGGTGACAAAACAACAAACAAATAAACAAACAAAATGGCAACAACCAAAGATAGCCAACATAGTCTTGAGTATGAAGAATGCTGGGCATGTAATTCTGTAAACACTTACATTTATTTATGTGTATGTGTGTGTCTGTATGCATGTCTGCCACATGTGTACATGTATTTGTGGAGACAATATGACAGTGTCAGATCCCCTGGAACTGGAGATACAGGCAGCTGTGAGCCACCTCACTCAGATGCTGGGAACTGAATTCAGATCCTCAGAAAGAGCAGCAAGCACTCTCAACCCTTGATCATCCAGCCCACGAAGACATAATGTTGACTAGGCTAGCCAAAAGGTTTTCCATGAGTAACTGGCACTTAAACTGTCTTTCAAAAGAAGGGAATAGCCTAGGTGAAGAAAGCGAGAGACTAGTAAGGCTAGGAACTACATATTCAGTAGCGTATAGCACATCATGGGATTGCTTATTTGGGTGAGTTGGATGTTGAGTACACATCTGTGGAGAAGGAGATGACATTAGGGGAATAAGGATGATGTCCAGGAGATGACCTGGACACAGTACATTGGCTTTGGCCACTGGTTTGCTGTAACAGAGTTAAGAGCTAAGGTGAATGATGTAACTGTACCAGCTAAAGCAGTCTCTCTCTGTCCCTTAGTTGGAGTCCTTTCTTTTAGTGTTCACACGAACTTTATGTCTTAATTCAGACAAAGTAATGCACTACATAGGGGTAAATTTCCTTCCAAGGTAAAATTTTCAAGAAAATAAAAGATTTGTAGAAAACTGACCAAATCATATTTCTAGGTTTAAATAGTGATTTATGTTTTTTTTTTTAAATCAAGAAAGTCAATAGCACCAAACATTTGTCGGTCATTTCAGAATTATTCCTGCCTGCTGTGCTTATTAGTTCTTGTGTGCTTGTACCATATGGGCTCCACATCTGGTGACCAGTCCGTGGTTTTTTTTTGGGGTGGGGTGGGGGTGGGGCAGAATACCCAAAATTTGCTTTGAGGAGCAACATAGATACATTGCTACAGAATCCAGTACTGCCCTTTTCTGCAAATATCTGGCCCCCAATCAAATCCATAGCACTGAAGTTATATTCTTTCTCAGAGCTCACAGTAACTAAACAAGACATAGTACAAATTAGGGCTTTAAACTGTTGGGCACCAGTTTTCTCTCAGTACATTACTTACGATGATATCTCTTTGATGTCTTGACATATCTCTGAAATCATGATTAAATATGGTAACCAGAACTAGTTGCGCTGGGACAGTCATTTGGAATCAATACCAAGAGGGGGAAATGCTGCCTGGAAGGGCACTTCTACTTTTAATGAATTTAAGTGGTGCTGAAGTTGCAAGCCTTTTTCTTCCTCACTTCTTCCAGAGCTGTCATTAGAAAAGTTATCATGATCTGTTATTAAACTAAATATATACTTCAAATAAAACAGTAAGTCCAAGATATTATTAGGGAATGTTTGTCACTCAATGTTTTTCCGATTTATCATAGACATCCACGGTCTCATTTGTAAAAGCGACAGGGTTTTCTGGCAAACACTCTAGCAATCTGTTCGCAGTCACTTGAAAGGCATCTGTGCAGAGCCTTGAGGCTGATCAGAGCACATACATGTATGGTGTTTCCTGGCAGGCACTGAGGACTGTCTTGGTGATTTAAATCCAGTTATGTGTTCCAACATTGAGCTCTGTATTCCTAACCCATCATTGTTGCTTCTCTCACTGTTTCAGAACACACTTGCAATTTGTATCATTTCTCTGTGTAAAAGAAACAAAGTGGGGCTAAAGGGAAAGACCCATTGGGATGAGCTAGTTGTGTTGGAAAATGTTTCCCAAGTGTCACACCATGGGAAAAGGTGCTTCAGTGATGAGGTGATGAGCCTGATGGGAAACATCTTGGCCAAGGACTCCCTAACTCCCTGCTGTTGGAATTTGAATTTTTAAAGGTAGTGTCAGGTACACTAGGATACAGTGGGCACAGTGAGTTCCACCTCTTACTAAGCAGTTCTTTTTGTCATTCCTCTGATGCTCTGTCTTCTGGGATCCACCCCAGTATGTGGTTGCATAAGAGGAGGTATCACTAGCCTTCTTGCTCCTCATCTCATTACCATCTGCTGGCAAATCAGTCTGTTCTCACTTTCATCTTGTTCGCCTCCTGCAAATAGGTTTTAACCTTTGCGTGGTTGTTTTCTCCTCGTACACTACCTCTTGATTTGAAATGTGTGTGGGTAGCTGAGTAGAGCAATCACTGAGACAACGAAAGAACCTTAACTGGATAAGAGCCATTGGGTAAGATTCCTGTTGACCTGCCTTTGGAGGTGTGGAGACATTGCCATTCAGATGCCGTAGCATTGCTGTGACCAGATTGTCAGCAAATTCTTTTAATTGGTAAGAGTTATATTGAGGGGCTGGAGATATGGGCACATTGTAACTGTTTCTGCCTTGCAAGCATGAAGAACCCCAGTAGCGACCCAGCAGTCAGTAAAAGCTCTGTAGCTTTAGCACTGGGTGAGGAAAGACAGACAGATCCTTGGAGCTCACTAGCCAGCTGGCAAACTCTAGGTTCAATAGATAAGGACTCCATAATCAAGGGCTGGAGAGGGTGGGGGGGAGGTGTGTACAGATGTACATATACGTTTATTTAAGAGGATGGTGTCAGGACATCTTCAGTGCCTCTCTATCTTAGTTTTTGAGAGAGTCTCTTACTGAAACTGGATTTTTTGTATTTATGTAGGCTAGCTGACCAGTAAGCTAGGGGAGCAATTGTTTTACAAGGGTGCTGGAGTTCTGTACTCAAGACCTCATTCTTGCTCTGCAGTCACTTTACCAGCTGAGCCATATCCCAAGCCCTTGAAGGATATTATCTTCAATTGTTAAGCACTTTTATCCATAGCTTTTTTCTTTAATGAAATATGATATTATTTTTCTTCCATATTTTCTTGATGATAGTCTAAACGGTCAGGCTTACCTCACTGACAGGACTCAAAGGAGAGTTTCTTGAGTTTTCAAAACCCTTTCCACATTTGTGGACTCAGGGTAGCGTTGTGTGGTTCCATGTGAGACACTGAATGCTGCTTAAGTAGAGATGTGTTCATTGCGGTCGCTGTTGTCGGTCTTGTTCTTCAGCTACCTACTGTCTTGCTGTTAGCCAGCATGTTAATAATGCAGGGTTTCCTGCTATTCAAATAAGCACCATGATACCCTTGCAGTGAATTTCTACCACATTCTGTGGGGCAAGCAGAACTGTGCCACCAGGCAGAAAACGTGCTAAGGTTGAGCAGATTAAGGAACCTGACAATTCTCATAGCTGAGAATGGTAGGCAATTGAATCCGCTTCTGACCAGATTCTTGTCCTGGAGCATGCAACCATGACACCCACTAAGAGGACCATGACAACTGTTCATGTAACGTAGAGCCCATAGTTTTCCATGCTAATGAGGTATCTAGATGGGCTGGCCCGAGAGGGTTTAGACAATGATATATGTATATCATTAGTCAGACTCTGTCTTATTGACAAAATACTTGAGTAAAGCAACTTTTGGGAAGGGAAGCCATATTGTGGTCATGGTTTCAGAAGGGTCTGTCCATAGTCATTTGGCCCCATGCACTTGGGGAGGAACACATGGCAGAGGAGGCTCTTTGTCTTGTGGTGGGTGGGAACAGAAGAGGAAAAGGGAGGAGAAGAGGAGGGCAGGAAGAAGGAAGGAAGGAAGGAAGGAAAGGGATGAAGGAGAGAAGAGGAAGAAGAAGAGGAGAAGGAGGATAGGAGGGGAAATAAGTAGGGAGGGGAGGGCAGGGGAGAAGAGAGAGTGATCCATAACCAGGATATAGTCTCCAAGGATACTCAAAGGCCTATTTTCTTCTGATGCCTAACCCCTAAAGTTCCCAGAACTTCCAAAAATAATGTCACTAGCTGAGGAACAAGCATTAAACATGATCCTTTTGGGGACACTTCATATCCAGACCATAATGCCTGGTAGAATTTGGATGACATATTTCTGAGGAAGTGACCTCAGTGGAGACCAGAAGAAGGGAGGGAATGGGACATAAGCGCTCTAAGCAGAGACAGTGTAAGAGCAAGAGACTGGAGCAGGCTGGAGGCCCTTGCTGGATGCAGAGTGCTGGACTGACTGGAAGAGATGTGCCCAGCTGTGTGGTGGCAGAGGGCTTTGACAAATTTGAGGACTTGTGGCTCTGGTAAAGGTAGTGCTGATTGTGGTCACAGTGGTAAAATCATTATTATTGCCACCTACATTTTGTTCTTTGTATGTATTAGTATAATAGTAAGCAGTGGGGACCATATGGCATTATTAGTTTAATGAGCAAGAAAGTCTGAAGAACTCTTTGATCTAAAATTTCACTGAGACTCTTTTATGATGTTATTTGACTATACATCTTAATTCTTTTAGCCTGAATTAGCATGAAGATTTTCTGTCTGGACTCAATTGTTTTTCTATTTTTTTTTTCCTCTTTTTACGGGGCCTGACTGAAAGCAGGTAAGGCTTTGGAGGCTACCCTCAGTCTGGTTTTAATTTCAAGCCTCTCTTTGTCAAATGTCACATTTCTGAAGGAGAATGAATTAACTCTGAGACAGTTTTTTCTTCTTCTGCATTTTCTTTCTCTATTCAAAGCAGGCTTTGGAGTTTTTACTCTGGCACTGCACATCTCCAGGGGGATTTTCTTCTTCTACACCTGCAGCAGTAAAACATAATGGCTGGTGAGCTTGAGTTCTATCTTCACTAATCTCTCTCTGCTTATGCCTGAGACAGCCACATCTAGAGTTTTATATGCAGTTGGGTTGTCTTTAGATGTCAACTTTATAAAAGAAAAAGAGTGCATTTTGCACAAAGCCTACTAAATAATTTTAGTGTAATCGTCATCGTTGGAAAGTTTTTATTGGGACCATATGTGTTCACACACACACCTCATTTATCATTATTACTGAAGTGTTTCCATATTTTAATAACTAGAGAAGCCATGATAATATACGCAGACTGCATGCTTGCCTTGGCCACCTGTGTACCTGCACCAAGTTAACTTTAATTTTCTCTGTGTAGGATTGTTTTATTTGTATTTTGTTTTTGTTTTTTAAATCAGCTCTTTTCTTTCTTTTTAAAAAGTAAATGCATACAGATGTTTTGCCTGTGTGAATATCTGTGCACCATGTGTGTGCTGCTTGCCCTCAGAGGCCAGAAAAGGGTGGTGGATCCCCTGGAACTGGAGTCGTAGACAATTTTAAACTATCATATTAGTGCTGGGAATTGGGCCCAAGTTCTCTGGAAAAGTAGCCAGTGCTCTTAATTGTTGAGCCATTTCTTTAGCTCCTACTTTCTTTTATTTTTGAAACAGTGTCTTACCATATATCTCTGGGTGAACTGTATAGAAATCACTGTGTAAACCAGGTTGCCTCAAACTCATAGAGGTCCACCTGTCTCTGTTCGAGAATGATGTAAAGATGTGTTGTCTCAAGCTTGACTTGACTCTATTTTCTAACAAACTGGACAAGTAAATGTGCTGCTTAAATATTACTGATGTGGTCATAAGGTCACCTGGGAAGCAGAGGTTGGATGATCCATTTGCCTTTCACTTTAAAGCTTTGATCGTGTCAAGAAGGAAAGATGATTCCAGGTGATTGTTGAAAATAGCCACTTTAAAGTTCCATTTATAATATCAATAGTTCTTCCTATATTTTAGTGTTAGTAATTTTTCTGTAATTCTAATCAATCTCTATTCCCCACTCCCAACTCTCCATAGTTCTGTTTCCTCTTCTTTACTTCTGTATGGCCTGAACACTCTCCCTGTCTTGCCTGATGCTTGTAGTTTGAGATGTAAGTTGAGCGAGTAATCACTGAGTAGGTAATTGCTTTCATTGGGTGTGCTAATGGTGATGCCAACCAGAACGGACTTTTTACCATGTGCTTGCAAGGCTGTGATACATGGTTAACTTTACCCATTTTGGGGAGGAAAAGGAACGTTTGTTTTCAAGGGACAGAGGTTTCCTAACAGCAAATTCTATGAAGCTTTGAACAAACATGCTTCACCTGCATCCTTTAAAACCTAGCTGGAGGAGCTGCTGCTGGGAAGGATGCAGTACAATAAGGCAGCTGAAGAGGGGAAGGAAACCAGACAGGAAGCAGCAAAGGTGTAGCAGGCATCACTTTGTTAAGCATGACATGCAGACTCCTTGCTATACCCTTGGTCTTCACATGGATGGTCTAACCCAGGGGGCCACAGTCATTTGGTTAGTGTACTCTCTTACATTCTTGGACATTGTCCTGGATGTCAAGGAGTTTTTGTTTTTATAGATTAGTGATATTTATTGATACTAGCCACCTTAGAAATTAAAACAGAACAGTTAAAAGTACTTATTAAGTATTATAAGAATAAATGTTGTTTGTTAAAATAATTGTATGTTTGTTAACAGTAATACATCTCTCATAATAATAATTCTATTGTTTTTCAAATCAGAAATATTTAGTAAGAAGAATGACATTGTTTTAGACTTTACAAATCTCTTTAATGTCTGGCTTATAAAAGGCAGCTGTGTTCTCCTGTACACTTCTGCCTTCAGTCAGCTGTCAGATCGCATTTCACATGGCTTCTGGAAGACTTCACTGGGTGCTGCTGAGAGAATGAGGGTGGAAAAGGCAAACAATGTAGTCATATCACTATAAAAATAATTTTGACCTCAGAGGCCCTCTGGAAAAGTCCTGTAAGAGTTCCCTGACCACAGAACCATTGGCCTGACACATCTTCAGAACCATCCATTTACATGCCCTTCCTCAGAGTCCCTCCAGATCCACACCAGCTCCTTTCTCCTGCTTGCTTTTCCAGCTGAGAGTGGGGAGCAGGGACTTGGGCACAGAGTTAGGTACAGTCTACAGGACAGGTGTCCATTGAATGTTCTTCCTTTCTTCCCTTTAAACAAGGAAATTCAGAACAAGCAGGCTCACTTTCTATAGTTAGAAATCAGACTTGAAATCTTTTCCACATTGACCAGGGCAGGGAGATGAATGGCTAACTGAACAACAGTTCAAAGGAGAATTATAAAAAAATACATGAGTCAACATTTCAGAAATTTTAAAAGTATAACTTGTTGCCACTATGGGAACCTTTATACAGGTCCCAAGTCTTGTCTTCAAGTCAGGGATGCTAACTGGAGTTCTCCCACTTCTTTGTATGAGCCTCATTTAAAAACATGTTAATCTAAGCTAGGCAGTGGTGGTACACACCTTTGGTCCCAGAATTTGGGAGGCAGGCAGATCTCTGTGTGTTCAAGGACAGCCTGGTCTACAAAGGGAGTTCCAAGACAGTCAGAACTACACAGATAAACCATGCCTTAAAAAACAAAACAAAACAAGTATCTCTTTTTTCCAATTTCCTATGTTTTAAGAAATGAGGGAAGATGGTCAAGACCATGTGTGTTCTGAAAGCACGGCCCTTCTACTGAATTATTGGCTTGTGCTGTAGTTTCTTTAGAACAAAGACCCAAGTCTTACCATGTTTTCTAGTCCTAACACTGTGGCTGATCATAATTAATAGCTGATATATGTGAGAGTTTGTTAGATCTCTCTAATGAGGGTATGCATGCATAAGAGAAGGGTCCAGAGTTTATATAATGAAATTCTTTCTTTATAAATGATATCTTATGACTCTATTAGTGGTACAAGGTGTGGTCAAGCAGACATTTGCATAAGGAATACAGTGAATACAAGATTAGGCAAAAGGCTGGCTATTCCTCACATTGCAAGCCTTGCTGGTTGCCACTGCTTCATTTGGAATATACCAGTTCTTTCTGTCCATGAAGGGTTGCTTCCAAATCTTCAGCCTTCCAGCCCTGGCCACCAAGTCATTGAGTGCTCAAGTTTCTTATATAAAATAGTATGACATCTGCATATAACCTATATACATCCTCATGAATGCTTTAAACTACCTTTGGCTTATATCTAATGAACTATAATGTAAGTGTTATACAAATAGTTGTTTTGCTGTACTTTCTTTTTTTTTGTTTGTTTTTTTGTTTGTTTGTTTTGAGACAGGGTTTCTCTGTGTAGCCCTGGCTATCCTGGAACTCACTCTGTAGACCAGGCTGGCCTCGAACTCAGAAATCTGCCTGCCTCTGCCTCCCAAGTGCTGGGATTAAGGGCGTGCATCACCACCGCCTGGCGTTTTGTTGTACTTTTAGGGACTAAAACAAGACGGGGAAATTCTGTGTGTTCAGTACAGATGCAGTCATCTTTGCCTAACTACTTAATAAATGAAAAATATGCAAGGCATGTGACCCTGAGATCTGTGAAATGGTGAGAAACTATCCACAAGGTGCCAACACATAACTTTATTGGTATGGATTCTTCACAGTGTTAATTATGTAGCAATTTCAAAGTTTAAGTTTTTGGAACTTTCTAGAATTGTTTTCTGGATATTTTGCACCTACAGTTGATTGAATTCAGAATGTATGGATAGGGAGAGTTGACTGTATTGTGGCAGTGCCATAGAGTTGTTAATAGTTTGTATTAAATGTGTGGTGCATAGTGTTTTCCATACATGTCCCTAAAGGCATTATTGATGATAGATGCATTACCCAGCTATTATTCCCCGAAAAGGTAGTTTATTGTTCTATTGTCAAGTTTTTCAGTTCTCCGCAAGTGCAAGTATGTAAAGTTGCTAATACTCATCTTTTAAAACTACTTCCCATATTTTTTTCCTTTCTTGACCCATGATCTTTCTAGATTTTACCTTTTCTGGATATTAAGAATTACTAGTTTGGGCTGCAGAGATGGCTCAGAAGTTAACAGTCCCGACTGCTCTTCCAGAGGGCCAGATTCAAGTCCCAGCACCACATGGCAGCTCTCAACCATTTGTAACTCTAGTTGCAAGGGGTCTGACACTTTCTTCTGGCCTCCTTGGGCAATGAATATAGATAGTACATAGACAAACATGCCTGCAAAACACCCATACATAAAAATAAAGAAATAATTTTAGAAATTATTTTTAGTTTTGGTTATAGAGCAATGTGGAAATTGTGGGTCTGGAAAGATGGCTTGAGGGGATAGAGGTGCTTGTGGTACACACCTGAGGCTGATTGTCAGAGTCCAGGATGCGAGAGAAGAGCTGACTCCCAGAAGTTGTCCTCTGACCCTCACAATGTTATCCTGCCCACACTCATAACCCTTCCTCCTTCCTCCCCATCTCTCCCTCATTCACACATATATTATTATTATTATTATTATTATTATTATTATAAATTTTAAATATAATAAATATATATTATTATTATTATTATTATAATAAATTTTAAAGAGGAAAAACTTTTATGCTTTTTTAATCCTTTTTATTTTAGAAGATAGTACATATGCATACATTTTATAGTCAAATGTAAGTAGTTCTCATTGACTATGCCATAGGACAGTAAAAATGACTAGGAAGCTGACACTGTAATGCAATCTTCCTATGTGAATCCATGAGATAATCACAGTTGTCTAATGACCTTTGACATATTTTGTCCAAACATTGAAAACTCCTTTACCCTGGGTTATACTTTTATAGGGAAATTAATATTTGTTAATGATACAGCATATTGCTGTGAAATATTGTCTCCTGAGTATACCAGCTGTTACCATGCTCATCAGAGTAGTGTGACTCCTTGCAAGAGACCTTCAAGATCAGGCTTGTTGATATTTCTTCATACAAGGGGCTGGGCAGCTCCTTAGCCCCTCCCTGGATTCCAGCCACTGCCTGTGTACCCCCTTATCAACAGTGTGTGATTCTGCCATAATTGCACATGGCCTTGTGGCCTAAAAAATGCTGGAGCATACAGAGGTTGAAACTGAGGGTCTCCATCTATACAGTGAGTGAGAAGTTGTCATGCGTCGGGTGAGACTTTCTGGTAACATAGCTGTTTTGGGGTCACCTGTTTCCTTATAAGCAAATGCTCCCTGCCCTCCATACTCCATTAAACTCTTTCATTTGCCAAGTTAGACTTGGATAGAATCATACTTGGATTTGTTATTTGTGCCTTTTCAGGGGTGAGTAGAAGTTCACATCACTCCAAGAGAAGTTCACAGAGCAGGACATGATGTAGAGCAGCAGAGTGGAAGTGAGCTCATCCTCTTCCTCCTGTTTATCCAGTGATGACCAAGCATGACCTGAGCATTATTTGCTCCCTGTGTAACTTGTAGAATGGGTCGTGAATCTTTTCTGTGCCTTGATGGCCTGCCATTATCCTTCCTCATATTAGCTTAACTTAAAATTGTATCCTTTTTACAGTCAGTGCCATAAAGGCCATAAAGACTTCTGGAAATTTCTTCATGAGAAATCCCCCCTACCCACCCCCCACATTTCCCCACACCTGCACACATTCCCCCTTTCCTCCCCCCACCTCCCACCTTCATCCTCCTTATCACAAGCAGTGCCTCTGGTACATGGAGAAGCTCATCTCTAATCCATGTGTTTTAGATTCTGATTGCATTCTCAGTGTTGGTACTTCGGATTTGATACACTTTTGCCTCTGTTGTCCAGTTTCCACTTCCTTTATTTTATTTATTTTTTTTGCTTATTTATTGGGGAGCTACTGTTAATTATTAGTGTTAATAATGACCAGGCAAACATTATTGAGTCTCCCAATGTGCTATCATCCTGCTTTTATTTTTATTTTTTATTTGTGTGTGTTTGTTTATGTGAATATGTGCCACTGTGAGTTGCAGGTGGTTGTGAACTGCCCACTGTGAGTGCTGGGGAGAAAATACCAGTCTTCTGGCACAGGAGGGCGTACTCGTAACCCTGATCATCTCTCCACCCCCACTACAGTTTGTGAAAGTTATTTTCTGTTTTCCTTATTAATATTTTAAGTTTGGTAAGGTTATGTTGTATATGGTAAGGTTTTTTACATTTTTCAATAGCCATTTTGGTTCAATACTCTTGCATGAGACTAGTCACATAGGGAAGGGGCTGCTATTTTAAAGCTTTCTCCTCTGTGTGCCTGGCTCTCATTCTGGGCATCATCACTGTTTGGTTACCTGTCCGATTTCATTTGCATTTTCCCAAGGGTAGACTCACATTCGATTGCATTTTGCCATTATCTTTCTTGGATTAGAGGACATAGCCTCTAGTCACCTTTACAGATGAAAGCGGTGGAGTAGTGAAGGGTTTAGCAGTGATGACAGCCTTCGGCAGCTTGTCTCTGAGTCACACTGTCTGAATGGACTGCTCATCCTTTTTTTTTTTTTTTTTTTTTTTTTTTGGTTTTTTGAGACAGGGTTTCTCTGTGTAGCTCTGGCTGTCCTGGAACTCACTCTGTAAACCAGGCTGGCCTCGAAAGGACTGCTCATCTTAAATACTCTGTTCACAGATAGGCATTCCTTCACTGTCTACAGGTTCCCTTCTCTGTTGGGTTGCCTGTTTTCTTTTTCCCGTGTCAGCCTTAGTTGTGAGTACCTCCTGCTTCTATGAAGACTACTGGTGGTAATTTCCTGAGAAGGAGAATGTGGGGCTATGCCTTTTCAGACCTTGACCTCTGAAAATACTTGCATGCTAGTTTCCTATCTAGCAATAATTTGTGTGAATAGAGTCCAACTAGAAAAACTAGAGAAACAGTATCCTCTGGAGATCCGATGCCATTGCTCCATTGTTTTCTTGCATTCTTTGTTTGAGATGGCTGAACCTGTTCTGGTTTCTAATCCTTTGAAACATATTTTTCCTCAGTGGAAATGTACAGTATCTTGAATTTGTTGTATGTTTTCTGAAATGTCATAATTATATATTAAAACCATGGTATAAGGTCTGTATTCTGTTTTCAGTTTCTTTTATTTGTACATACTCCTTGTGGGTAGTACTGTGTTTTGTAAGGACATTTTCATCCATGTATTCTTACAAAATATAAACCATGTTTCAACTCTGTTGCTCTGTCCCTTCATGCCCTCCTTTTGTGCCCCCATCTCACTCCCCTCAGCCCCCTTCACTTTTCTAGAGATTGTCGCTGTGACTTTCATAGAGTATGTATATAGGATCCTATATATCATATAAGGTGTAGTAAGGTCTACACATGAGGAAAACATGACTTACTTGTCTGAGTTTGACTTAGTTTAACATGATCTCCAGTTACATTCATTTTTTCTGCAAATGACTTAATCTTTATTTATTCATTGTAACTGTATTTTAGTGGTTGTATGTGTGTGTATGTATATGTGTGCATTTTGTGTATGTGTGGGGTATGTATGTATATATGCATGATGTGTGTGTGTCTGAAGACCCAATGTCTCTGTCAGATCTCATCTTCAGACATTCTCCACTTATTTTTTGAGACAGCATCTCTCCCTTCATTTAGAGCTCACCAATTCAGGTAGGCTGGCTGTCCAATAAGTTCCAGGGACTTACCCATTTATGCCTTCTGGTCCTATGATTATTGATTCATGTCACTATGCCCAGATTTTTCTTTTAAAATGTGTGTTCATATGCATACATGCCTATATTCTGAATATTTTAAGATGAGGGTATTATACTTTTTTTAAAGAGATTTTTTGTTTTGTTTTCGTTTTTGTTTTTGAGACAGGGTTTCTCTGTATAGTCCTGGCTGTCCTGGAACTTACTCTATAGACCAAGCTGGCATCGAACTCAGAAATCCGCCTGCCTCTGCCTCCCATGTGCTGGATTAAAGGCGTGCGCCACCAGTGCCCAGCTTACATTGTTAATAGTATGATTCCTTATGCCTTTTCAGACATCTTTACTGGTATTTTGCCCTAGTCTTTGTGTAAATCCACAAGCATAGTTTAAGTGAGAATGTGTAGTCTAGGATGACAATGCTTCCTTCCAGAGCCCAACACCATCTAACAAAATCCCAATACCAGCCATGAGAAGCTCTTTTGAGTTGTTGGTTAGGGTTGTTTCAGAGACTACCCAAACAGTATAGCTATTGCTATTGCCCTTGGCTTTCCTCAGAGGTAGAAAGTAAGTCCTTATTGATGAAGACACCATGCACTTCAGGTGCAGTGGCCAGAGGCCCCTGAGCTGGAACTGACTATAAAACCCTCTTCCTAGAGGACTGGCTTTCATGATACCAGAAGGTGCTGTGCAAGCTTCCAAAAGAGAGAAGCAACAGATGATCTCTTTAGCCATAATGCCTATGAACCACAAGAATGGCTAGCATGACATTATAATCTTAAGGATACAATAGTGGTGTCCTTGGCCATAACCAACAACTCACTAAGTGGACTTACAATCTGCTCAGCAGGAGTGAGATCATATTGAGTATTGAAAGCAGTGAACTATTTGAGGTTAGTGAAGTCCTGGATCTTGGAGAAGAACCTACAACCACCACTTAGCAGCATACTCTCTAACTACATCCTCAGTATTTGTCCTTGTAACCTCATAGTTCTTACCCTATATCAAGGAAACTGTTTTTTATGAAAGTTTTGAGACCATTACAGAAAACCACAACTAATGAAGTCAGAGTGATAGAACCCAGTCTCAATGATACATCTATAAAACAACTCCCATTCCTAAAGCATAGGGGTCATTGAGGAAGAAGGGGTGGACAGATTGTAAGAGTCAGAAGATCAGGGAGTTTTCTGTGAGATTGTGTCTCTAGTAGTGTCAAAGCCTACAAGTATACAGTCTCAAATGACGGTGTAAACATGAGATGAACAAGGATAACAACATAGACATGCTAAAGTGGAGAGGTGAGAGCCCGCTAGGCCTCAGCCCTACACAAAGAGCTACAGGCACCTAAGCAATGCTGAGAGTGGGAGAGAGAGTCCTCCCTAGGGAAGAGCACACCAGTTGCTCATTCAGTCCCAAATGGACAGCCCTGAAAGCATACATACAGAGAAGGGTTTACTTATATGTTTAGTATTATATGCATGTGTACATATACATGCACATTTATTTTGCCACCACAAACCCAAATCCTTTGATCTTTTTAAAATTGACATAGCACTCAGAAACTTCAGTTATTCCTAGTTATCTCATTAGAGCCAAATAACACTTCAAGGACTATTTGACCACACTGACTCTAAGATACAAGCTCCTGGTGGTTGTAAATGATGGTAAAGCTTTATTTTCTAGAAAATACTCAAAACTTTACTGAATCATGCAAATTTACTCGCTATGTCAAAACTTTTAAAATTCAGTACTTAGTAGAAAAACTAAGTACGGAGGGCAGAGTGAACTAAGGTCATTGAGCACGTGGAGATGTGCATGCACCGTCCTTTGTTGTTTGGAAGCTGAGAGACTAGAAGCTATATAGGACATAATGTAAGTTAAATTTATATTTTTAAGATAAACTGTACTTTTAATCTCCATTTATCTTCCAATAATAAATATATAGTTAGGATTTGATCTGAGCACACATAGCCTAACCCAGAGGCTCTGCATGTGATGGAGGAAAGCTCCTTTGCTTATTAGCAGAGTGTTTATCCTATCTTCTGATTTTCCAAACAGGAAGCTGCAGGCTTTTTTTCCAGGAACAGATTATTGCTTTTACTGTGAGTAGAGGAGCTCACTATTAGTCATGGAGACAGTGCGTACGCTTTCGTTTCAACTTTGATTAAATCAGAGTGCCACAGAACTTTTTTTTCCTTCCATTTGCAATCCATTTTAATAGTTTGTAACTTCCAGAGTTTCCTCTTCTGGCATGTCTTGTATTTTGCTGGATTTTTTGTTGAGGGTGAGTTTAGAGGTTGCAAGATTGGAAGAGAACAAACATTGCTAAATAGGGAGAACTAAAAGCCATTAAAGCCACTAAAAACCAAAAGACATTGCTAAAAGCCAGAACTCATTACAAGGATAAGGGGGGTGTTCATCCACTTTATAATCCTCTGGAGCAAAGCATTCAGGTACAGAAGAATTGCCCATCCCCAGGAGGGAGGCTTAACCTTCACTATGAGCATATGTTGTTGTTTTGTCCAGTGGTCACTATGCTATGGTCTGACCTGTGCCCCACCAAATCTTCTATGGTAAGTTCTTATGATGATGTGGGCCTTTGAGAGGTCATTAGGTTCAGATGAAGTCACGACATGAGTGGGATTCTTACTGTGGCAAGGTCAGTACTCCTATCCAAAGAGGTAGTAGTTCTTCTCTCCTTCTTCATATGGGAATGAAAAGCAGTCTCCTATGAGCACGAGTTCTCATACCTGGCTATGCTGGAAATCCAATCTAGATTATCTGCCTCTAGAACTGTGAGGAAATATAGTTTGTGTTGTTAAAACCACCAGATATAAAGTATTTTGGTGTGACAGCCAAAGTGATTAATCTATTCAGATATCTGTCACTGACAATTGGGAGACAGTCTGGCTTCAGGCCAGCAGTCCTCTGGAATTATATCCTGGGGATGTTTTCTCACACTAGACTAATCTTCAGTTCTCTGGATACCAACTGCAGTTTCTAGATGGCATTGTTGTCTGATCTAACAATTTACAAGGGCTCAGCCTGCAGAACCCCCTTATAATGCCTGTTATAAGCCCAACAGGCTGCACATAAAATAACAGTTACCCAGAACATTGTCTTTATGTTCAATAATGTGTTGTTATAAATCTTAGAAGACAAGAAAATGTGTATGCTTATTAATTGTTATAAAGAATGCAACTCAATAGAAAAGAAGGCAAAGGGTAAAATTTCCGTGCCCTCTCCCAGTAGTCACCTGCCCCAGAAAGTTCCTGTGTTCCAGCCATAGAATAACATTTTGTTCAAGAGTTTCTTGAGAGCCTAGCTTCCAGCTCCACATGTTCCCAGAGAGTGGTGGATGGAGAAATCTGGGACTTGGTCTTTCTGCTGACCAACATCATGATATCATTTGGGGTCCTACAGTAGTTCCTTCATTAGTATAAGCTTACATGCATTCAAATGGGGCTTGTTGGACTAACAACACACTTTAAAAATGTGTTAAGATTTATTCATTTTGGGCCGGGTGGTGGTGGCACACGCCTTTAATCCTGGCACTTGAGATGCTGAGACAGGTGGATTTCTGAGTTCGAGGCCAGCCTGGTCTACAGAGTGAGTTCCAGGACAGCCAGGGCTATACAGAGAAACCGTGTCTTGAAACCCCCCCCCCCCAAAAAAAATAAAAAAATAAAAATTATTTTATATATTAATGCTTTGCTTGTATGTATGTATATATGGCATTTGTGTGTCTAGTACCCATGAAGGTCTGAAGAGGGCATCAGATCTTCTGTAGTTAGAGTTATAGATGGTTGTTGGCTGCCATGTAGCTGCTGGGAACTGAATCCAGATTCTCTGCCAGGGCAACGAGTGCTGTTTATCACTAAGCCATTGCTCTTGCCCCTGAAGACAATCTTTTTCATGGAATCCTAAGGGGTTCTAGGAGCTCCTTGTTAGAAATCAGGTACAAAACCAAAATTTATTTCTTAGTATATCCCACAATGCCAAGTTTATACCTTATTGTTTCTAGTCATGTCCTCTTTCATCATAAGATGTATAAAAGGAAGAGAGATGAGGAATAAGCACTTGTATGGATGAAATAATAAAGTACATTCCTTTTCCATCTCAGAGCCAACATTGCAAGATGAAATAGGTGAATGCTCTGGGAGGGGTGGAGTGCTTTCATCAGCCTGACCGCAGAGGGACCTTGACCCTCCCGACTCACACAGCCTTGGCAATGGGGTTTGGGCTGGTGAGAAACTAATTAGAAGATGGGACTTTTAGGTATTCTTCAGATGGCCCAGAGTTTCAAACAGATGTTTTGGGAAAATGCATACCTGCTGCTCTTCTACTAGCCAATTATTCTGTTGCAACTGTCACAGACCCTCTTTTTGCAATAATTATGAAGAATTATGTCCCATCTGGCAGCTCAAATGTTTAGCTCAATTTGAAGGAAATTTAGTTGTAATTATAGGGGCAGTGTTTCTGTTTGGTCTTAAAAAGAGCCTCTCCCCCTGCAAAAGCTTTGCTGGAAAGGTACAGCACATGTGGAGGGAGTGGTCTAAGAGACGCACTAAGCACATACTGAGCATGCACACACGTGCCTAGAAAGTGTAAAACACAGAAATTTTCAAGAATAAAATGAACTACAACATAACAAAGTACTAAAACTTAAAATCTATTGCATTTAAATGTAAGTCTATGGATTCTTGCTGGCTTATGGAATTTCAAAAATATTTTGTATTCTTTGAGTCCTTTTGTACATTTTAAACCATTAATTTGTATATCTCCAAAGATATGATTTTAATATTTTTCCAGTGGAATTATGAAATTGTTAAAGTTTATTGTTGTTTAAATTTAACCTTTCTTAATACAAGTGAAAAAAAACAAGTTAAAATTTAAGACAAAGATAAATAACCACTTATTTATCTGTGGGATAAATGTGGGAGTTTTGATTCTATTTTAATTATTTATTAAAAAACAATCTCTTGTCTGTATGTGTAGTATGAGTTTATGTGTACCACAAGCTTGCAGTTGCCTGCAAAGTCCAGAAGAGGGCATCAGACCCACCTCTGAAACTAGAGTTACAGGTGGCTGTGAGGTGTCTAATGTGGATGCAGAGAAATGAACTCTGGTCCTTTGCAAGAGCAGTGAGTAGTCTTAACTGCTGAGCCATCTTTCTAGCTCCTTGTCTATTTTTTTTTTTTTAAGCCAAATAGTGAATTGTTTTGCTTATTAACCTTGAAATATACTTGGATTTCCACTATGTATGGTTGATAAAATTACTGTGATATATGGGCAAATTTTATCCTTGGGACCTGGAAAAGGTTTTGCCTCTCCTCTCACCCACTCAAAACTCCAGGGCAGTGTCAGTGCTGGGAGCAAACATGCAGTACAGGTGTCAGTTTCCTACTTCCCAGCAGGCCAGCCAAGAGCCATCCCAGGCAGATGGAATGAGAAAAGGTTTATTTCTGGAAGATATGAAGACATTTTGTACTTGTAAATATTTTCTTACCCCATATTTTAAAAATTATCTAATTAGCATGGGTCACATTGACTTTTGTTTTATAAACCAACTCTGCATTTCATTTTAGACCAAGATGAAATATTCATTCATCTTTTTAGCCATCACCCAATGTGATATTATATTTACAATAAAGAACATCTGGATATTTGCAATTGGAGAAGTCTTCATGCTTTTGAAATATGACATTCAACAAATAGTTCTCCATCAACGGCTAACTTGCAGTCAGTCATGTCTCGTATGTTTGAGTGGATTTGGTTTTGTTATTAAAAACATTTGTTTTTGTATCGCTTAAAACATCTTAATATGGTATGTAGGTGCTGAAAAAGCAGGTTATGCTACAAGGGAAAACTCTGAAATTTTGTAGTAAATTAGGGTAATTATGCTAGGGCGGTTAAGTCTTAATGAAGAATAATGGCTGGTTTTCCTTCGGTCTGGCCTTGATTCTTTCCAAGTGAGAGCTAGGCGGTGCAACACTGCCCCCTACTGTATGCCTTTGCCTTGCAAAGGTTTTGAAGGACCCTCAAAAGAAAAAAATTGGAAGAAATCAACAGCTTGGGACAAGCTTATCTTCTTACATTTGCTATTTTAAAAAGGTGTTGTGGAGAGTTCTCAGCACAGACACTAGAACAATAGTGTGATCCTTGTCTGTGCTGCTGTTTTGCTTTCTTAAGTTGGGGCTGTTGCTGAGTTAACAGATGACACTTTTTTCCCCCTGATGGATGGTACTGGAGGTTTGTGAATGTGCTTTTGTTTCAATTAGCCCTGTCTCAAGGAATGTTGCATCTTGGAAAAAAGCACACAGGATATCTTTGAGGCTGGAAAGAATAGGGTTTTTGTCCATTTTCATGGTAGCTTTAGTATTTTTAACAATACGACCAAACCTTGAAGTAAAGTGTATCCACATCTTGGAGCACATCCAGGATTAACTGTCTATAAACAACCTTGTCTTATTTTGTGTAATAGAACCCTTAAGTTCATGTGCAAGAGTCTTTGGCATGGATAACATTTAAATTCTTTTATTTTGATGAAAAGTTGAATTCTTTCTTTTTTCCTTTCTAAGGGTATTGCTTTAACAAAATTATTTTGATGACATGTCCTTTGCACATGCATACTTTTGGACATTAAAAAACAAATCGAAAGCCACTTATCGTATGAATCATTGTTAAAGTCAGCTGTAATCCACTGTGTAAAATCTCCCCGTAAAGGCACACAGGCTAGGGGCTTAAACCTGGAGCACATTAAATTAGTTCCAGTCTCTGGTGAACTGGCTTTGCCTGCCTTGCTTAGGCAGGCAAACCGGAAACAGGCAGTTTATAACAAGAAGTCTGCCTTAGAAACCATGGGGTCTATTGGAGAAAGATTTATAACCCCCACTTATATAAACATTACAAATGTAGACTCCGAGTAGGAGGGGAACCGTTATCGAAATCTCCCGAAGAGCTTTTTCATTGTGAGTAAAATGGACAGGGTGCACTGTTGTTTGAAGCCCCGCCAGTATTTCTACAGCAGTCCTCTCTACTGCTCTGCTTGATTAAAATGTAGCATTGTGAAGACTAACCAGACCACCTACTTCTAATTTGTTTTCACAGCGAGACTCCATTGGCATCAAACCTAGAGCCAAAGAAACTCTGTGCCAAAGGAAAAAATTATCATTTTGGAGTTAAAGAAAAAGGAATATAATTATATGAAATCTAGAGGTAATAGAGTCTGGACTTCAGTTTATACCACTGCCTGAGTTTAAATGATTTTTACATATAAACTCTTTCCTAGATATCATGTTGTCTTTGAGATTGTTATAGAACCCAGATGAGGCTTGAAATATTTGGTCCCATAAAATGAGGAAGGCTGAAAGGAGAGATTAGCATTTGAGATTAGAAAAGCTATTTATTTGATACTTCACATATGGCGAGCTGAGGTCTATGGGCTGCACGTCTGTGTTTTTCTCATTTAGCTTTATCTCATTTGTAATGTCTTGAAACTTTCCACATAAATACACTTTCCTTTGTCCAGATATCTCTAACAGGGCACTAAAATCAAATTCTCTTTTTTCTTTTGGGCTGGTTAATAGTAGCTACTGTTTTATGGGTCCAATCCAGGTGATGCCGAATCCAGTCTCCTTAGGATCTCTTCAACCTTCCTGGAAGATCCTAGCACATCTGTTTTTAGCATTTTTGGCTCAGTCCAAACATAAGGTTATTTGGAAAGCACCTTTAAAATAGGGGCTGCTGTAAGAAGGAACATGATGAAAGGTTATAACTGATAAAACATGAAGCCATGAGGACCCTCAAGAAGAGAGTAGAGTTGAATGTCATAGACTGCACACCTATAGAAGGATCCCCATGTTTTCTTTGTCTACTAGGTCTATTTGCTTTAATGCAAGAAAAGCCACTCCTCTAACTTCAGCTGGTGAGCAGAAATGAAAAATCTGATCAGGTCTCACATCAGAGAACAGGTGGACTCAGAGGAGGTTCTGAGCAGTACCACACTATGATACTAATGATAATTTTACTGGGTATCATTTTTAAATTTTTTATTATTTTTATTATAACATTCTTATTGTTTTTTGAGAATTTCATATACCTATGCAGTGTATTTTGATCATATATGGCCCTCATATATCAAGGCTTACATACACTATGTACAGACTAAGTGTCTTATATATGTCTTTACTGTGCAGCAACTCCAGTTTTGAAATGAGGAAGCTGAGATTCTGAGTTTGGGACATGCTCAGCCACTGTGAGTCCTCTAGAGCTTCGGACTCTAGTGCCTACGCTCTTTACCTACTTAATCACCACGCAATCCATGTTGAGCTTTTCACCTCTAAAGCCATTTGGAATCTTGTAAAGCAAAACCTATAATGCCATCAGTGTCTCACCTGCTCCTCCGGTGAGGTCCTTACACTTCTCCTCAGCAGCTCTCTCTGCACCCAGAACCTCAGTGCACCATGAGAGGTCCTGAACACAAGATGAACTCTCGCTCTATGCGGATGGGATGCAAGGCTACTTGTGCACAGGTCCTTCAGGTAGGGATTTGACCCACAACCTTAGATCCGGGAGGCTGATGCCCAGTGCAGAAGGCTTAAGAATATGGCTGGGTCTTGTCATCTGAAGGTAGTTTATTATATCCCTTCATGTGACTGAAACGCCCTAAGTCTTTTTGATACTCCTGGTATTTTCCAGTACTGCCACTATGGAATTCAACTGTGAAAGGCCACAGTGTTCAATATAAACTGAACTTGTGCTGAGGGCTGCAAAGTCTTAACTGCTTGTTACTTCCTTGATCGAGTAAAATTTAGTAATTTGAGAAATTTGGCCAATGCCTGTGTATGTATGGGGGAAAGAAAAATATATGAAGTTATCATGGATTTTTATAATGAATAATGGTCTCCTAAAGCAAGCAACAATGTACCAATAGCGTTGTATATTTATAAGGTCTGAAGAGATTGTGATTGCTAGTAGTGAATTCTTCTTTGCTTACATGATTGAGGTAAACACTGAGCAGAACAACAAAAAAAAACCTTCCAAAGGCATAAGCAGACCTAGTAGTGACAGTTCTAAGGAGGAAAGAGGAAGAGAAGGGGAGCCCTCTCTACACCCCTGAGACAGGAGGTGTGCTCTGTAGGTGATCAAAGGAGTAACAGGTGGAGCTGCACTTGAGTGTTTAAAAATCTGTCAACAGTTAAGATGAAAGTTGTGATATAAGTGTGTTGTGTGTATCTGTCTATTTGTAAGACAGTTAATTCTTACCCATCACAGAGGAAAAGAAGATAAAGGAAAAAGAAAGTTGTTTGTCAAAGAAGTAATATGACATGTTATTGAATGACTTGATAATGAGCTTCCAAAAGCAGTCAAAACCAATGTCCAGGCAAAGGCAGTTTCCTCTGTGAAGTTGGGACCCACTCAAGAAGAAAGAGGTTGGTGGGGGTGGGGCTGTTAATTTTCACTGTGAGCTATTAGAATGCTATTAGAATTATATTACAATGCTATTAGAATGGAGTCTTAGTGTGTTCAGTCCTTTTCTTTGGTAAGAATATTTATTTAAAGCCCCCTCACTGGAATTAAAGGATGCTCAGGTTCTCCATTCTTTCATCTGGAATACCCTGCTCTGCATTTACTTTTCTTTTCTTCTTCCCTTGAGCAGAGAGTGGAGAAACTAAATCCAACGCAGCACAAAAGTTCTTGGTTTTGTTTAGTCTCTAAATTTCCCTTGGGCAAGGTGAGGGTTTCCAGAAAAGACATCTTTCATAATCTCTATGGCTAATTAAGCAAGCTTTTCTTGATGACCAAATAACTCTGACCATTGACCTATAGACAATTTTGATTAATCTTCAATCCAGGTCAGTGAGCTGCATAGATTTAAATGATGAATGTAGGGCTACAACGCCTCTTGGGCTTCTTAGATTATTTTTTCTGTTTTGCTACTGGGATGTTATCTTACCCTGTAAGTCTGTTTCTTGAAGCACATAAGCACACAGCAGCCTTGAGTGTCTGGAATTTTAAAGCTAGTTAAGCATAGTGAAACCCTGTGAGTTGTCTTTGAAAGCAGGGGTTGTCCCAGCTCACCACATAAATCTTAACACCAGCATTTCTCTTGGTTTCCTTTACACACTGATTTTTGCTCATCTCTCACTGTTGTCATTCCTAGATAGACTTTTTCTGGTCATGTCCATTTTTCCAAAAAACCTATTTGGCTGGACTTATTTGACCTTAAGCTTATTGTTACATCTTAGGAGATCCAGTTACTTCCCAGTTCAGCACTGGGACAAGTTAGACGTCATTTATACTCATGGTTTCCTTCAATAAAGAGATCCCTTTCTCTTTTCAGTTCCTGGTTGTGTAATCATAGGCTTACTTTGTTTCATGCTAGTATATCGAATAGTCAGACTTTCACAGTGTATCACCCTTAAATATCCGCATGGATCACTGTTGCTTTACAATGTTTTTAAGAAGTTGGGGATCAGAACTATAGTCTTACATTTAGCTAGACAGTTTTATCACTGAACTATATACTCCCAGCTTCTTATAATATTTTAAAGATAGTCATATCCAAACATGAGCATTTACTGTGTACTAATACATTTTTAAATATCCACTATCCATTTTCTCATCCCAGAAAAACTGAGGAGGATAATAGAACTCATAACCACAGTTCAGATAGGGGAAAGAGATGAGTGACCTGTGTAATCAATCTGTCCAGGGGCTTTGCTTTCATCTTAATCTGCAGTAGGATTGGAATATACCGCTGAATAGGCAAGAATATAATGAAACGTGGTGTTTCATCGCAGCAATAGAAAACTTAACTAAGACTAGTTGGTACCAGTAATGAGGTATTGCTATGACAGGCCTGACTATGTTTTGGGGAGGATTAAGGAAGGACTTTGGAGTTTTGGGCTAGAAAAGCCATTGAGTGTTGAGAGCTCAGTGAGATGTTCTATAAGAACTTAGGAAATAAGAATGCTGAAGTGGAGGCCTGGCTTGTGAAATTTCAGTAGAAAGTTTAAAGACTCTATCAGGGCTGTTTGCTATTTTGAATTAAGATTCTGTTGTTTTGATCAACTTAGGCTGAAGAGTCAGCCATGATTAACAAGAGAACAGCACCATGAAAGTGAAACCTTTGAGTTACTGAGACTATTGATGCTGGTTAGCCTGAGGTAAGAAATGAGTGGTGATTGAGAAGAGACCAGCATCATTGGTCTAAAATCTTCTGGGAAGTGTTTCCTTGAGGTAAACACATAGAAGCTGTATTTTGGAGGTAGACACAGTTGTATCTCTTGCTGGAAGCCAAACTTGATAGCATAAGAGTCACCCAGGTGGTACTGGATTTTAAGGAATGAAGGGGTCATAGAGAACAACTGGGGCTTGGTACTGTGAGAGGCCAGAAGAGGCCAGTGATGAAAGTGCAGCCTTAGCGGCAGTTGAAGGCCTAGGGTTGAAGAGGACATGCAGAGAAGTTGAAGCTTGACACCATAGAGAGGCTATGGGTAAAAGTGCAGGCGAGTTGCTGCAGAAGATTCCAGAATTTGGGAGATGCCAGAACTGTGGGATGACCACTAAGAACAGCAGCAGTGGAATGGAGCCAACTAGAGCCTAGAAGCCAATCTGTGCATACTTCAGAGGGCAGAAAGTGGAGAAGTGACCCAAGTCCTTTGGAGGAGCACAGATGACCATGAGTGAGTCTCAGACATTGGACTTGGGCTATGTACACTTGGACTACAGTTTTGTTCAGACTGTGACTGTGCTTTGGGTCTTCCCTCTTGAAGTAAGGATTAGTTAATTTTGTTTTGATTTTACAGTTGAGAGACTGAATTTTAAAAGAGATTTGGGGTTTTAAAATAGACTTTGCACTTTAAAAAGACAGAATTTTGAAGTGTTTGAATTTGTAAAGACTGTGGGACATAAGTTTGTAAAATATTTTATATTGTGATATTCATATTAATGTGTCATTATGAAGATGAGTAAGAAAGGAAAGGTTGTAGCTTAAAGTAATTGTTTGTGTGCCAAGTTGACAAGGGGTCAGTTGTACTAACTTTTTGTTGTTGTTTTTTGTTTTTTTTT
>NW_022196905.1:67265602-67283114 GCF_008632895.1 Mastomys coucha | reverse complement strand
GTGACACAAGCTAGAGTCATCAAAGAGGTGGGAATCCTTAATTGAGAAAATGCCTCCATAAGATCCAGTTGTAAGATTTTACTTAATTAGTGATTGATGTAGGAAGATCCAGCCCACTGTGGGTGGTGCCATCCCTGCCCACTGTGGGTGGTGCCATCCCTGCCCACTGTGGGTGGTGCCATCCCTGAGCTGTGTTCTCTAAGAAAGCAGGATGACAAGGCCAAGAGGAGCAAGCCAGTAAGCAGCACCCCTCCATGGCCTCTGAATCTGCTCCTGCTTTCAGGTTCCTGTCCTGCTTGAGTTCCTGTCCTGATTTTTTTTTTTTTTTTTTTTTTTTTTTTTTTTTTTTGATGATGGACTGTAGTATAGGAGCATAAGTTGAATAAACCCATTCCTCCCAAGTTGCTTTGGTCATGGTGTTTCATTGCAGCAATAGAAACCCTAGCTTAGACACTTTCTATCACTATAAAAGCTATCCAACATAGAAGGAAATTTCAGGTCAGTTCTAACTTGATTTTTCTATACCCCACAATTGAACTATGCATTGCCTTCAGCAAAAGGGTCTTGCATGCATATCTTAAGTTAGGGTTTCCATTGCTGTGAACAGACACCATGACCATAGCAACTCTTATAAAAGAAAACACTAAATTGGGGCTGGCTTACAATTTCAGAGTTAGTCCATTATCACCACAGTGAGAAGCATTGTGGCATGCAGGTGGACATGGTATTAGAGAAGGAGCTTAGTGTTCTACATCTTGAGTCTACAGGCAGTAGGAAGAGACCACAAGCCCTGAGTCTGGCTTGAACATCTAAACTCTTAAAGCCCACCCCTAGTGACATATGTCTTGTCATAAGCCATACCTAGTCCAACAAGGCTATATCTCCTAATAGTGACACTCCCTATGAGCCTATGAGGGCATTTTCTGTGAAACCACTACAGTTGAGTTATGGTGGGCATCTAAGAGCAATAACAATTGCCTACATTGTCTTGAGGAATTTTTGAGGGAGCTCTTTGAATCCTTCATTGAAAGTTGTCCCATGCCAGGCACTGAGATTTTCATTTAATGTCCCATGTCTTTCTTTTAGGCCCTGTCTACCCATACAGAACACCTCCATTCCAACTCCTCTTCAAAAACATTATTTGTTTATCTGTTCATTTTAAATTTTGTTTATTTACTGTATATGCACTTTGTCTGTATGTATATCTGTGCATCACAAGCATGCAGTGCCCGCAGAGGTACTAAAGTTATGATGGCTGAGAGCCACTATGTAGGTACCGGGAATTGAACCAGAGTCCTCTGAAGAGCAGAGCCATCTCTCCAACCTCCAAAGCTCTCTTTTATAAATGTTACTTTAAAGTTAGTTTACAAAAGTAGTGGGTTGCCGGGAGGTGGTGGCCCATGCCTTTAATCCCAGCACTTGGGAGGCAGAGGCAGGCAGATTTCTGAGTTCGAGGCCAGCCTGGTCTACAGAGTGAGTTCCAGGACAGCCAGGGCTACACAGAGAAAACCTGTTTCGAAAAAACAACAACAAAAACAAAACAAAACAAAAACAAAAACAACAACAAAACGTAGTGTGTTTTATCAGGCTTCTTCATAAACTTTAGTTTTGGTTAATCCACTGTTTCCTCTCCCTTACCAAAGTGTTTGACAAGCCTGATTCCTCCAATGTTTTCTTTAAGCTGAGCCTCCTGCACTACCTATCCTTGTTTAAAACCCTTACCCCTACCATAAGTTCTACTATCCCTTTCCCAATAAGTTCTTCTCCCATGCACCCTTTATAGCTTCCTGACTCCTACAGGCACTCCAAGATAAACATAAAAAAAATTCAAAAGCAGGCTTTAATGTGAGAGAACATGTAATGTTTATCTTTCTGGTATGTGTTACCTCACTTAGTATAATATTTTCCAGTTCAATCCACTTTCCTTAAATTTTATTATTTTATTTTTTTCTTTACAATTAAAATATTCTCATTATGCATTCATTAGTTGATGATAATTCCATTTCCCAACTACTAGGAGTAGAGCAGCAAAAAACATGGATATGAGAGAGTCTTTGTGCTATATATTTAGCTTTTGGAGAAACCTCCATCCTGATTTCTGTTGTGGTTATACCAATGTGTACTTCTACCAACAATGCACAAGCATTCTTCTTTCCCCACATCCTCCCTAGCATTTGTTGTCATGGTTATTTAATGACTGGCTGAAGTGGGATCTCAAAGTAACTGTAGTTTACATTTCACTGATGGTAATAATGTTGAATGCCTTCTCAAAGGTTTACTAGCCATCTGTCTGTCTGTCTGTCCTTCCTCTTCCTCCTCTTCTTTTGAAACTCTCTATATTCAGTTTTATAGCCCATTTTTAAAAATTATTTATCTATTTTATGTATGAGTGCTCTATCTGCATGTACACCTGCACACCAGAAGAGGGCATCAAATCTCATTATGCATAGTTGTGAACCATCATGTGGTTTCTGGGAATTGAACTCAGGACCCCTGGAAGAGCAGCCAGTGCTCTTAACTGCTGAGCTGTCTCTCCAGCATCCTCATAGCCTGGTTTTGATTGGGCTATTACTTTTCTTGATGTTTAATTTCTTGTGTTCATTAAATGGTCTAGATACTTATCCCTTGTTGGGAGTATATCTGGAAAATATTTTTGAACCATTCTGTAATTGGCTTTCACTTAATTGACTTCTTCCTTTATTGTACAAAACCTTTTAATTTTATGACATCCTATTTGTTAATTCTTTAACTTGTTTACTAAGCAATTGGGGTCTTACTCAGCAACTCCTCACCCCTGCCTATTTCTTGAAGTCTGTGTCTTACTTTTTCCTTTAGCAAGTATCTTAGTTTTTTCTAAGTTGAACTGTATGTAGCTTTATTAAAGATACCTTTCATACACAATTATGATATTTCAGGCAAGAAATGGGCCAGAAATTATTAAAGGCATACAAGAGCTTCCAAACTCCCTTCTGGGTAGACTTATAACAGAAGCACCATCGAACCCAGGGACATCTTCATGGCGTGCTGAGAAGACGGGAGGGTTCCAATAGGGAGAGAGGAGCAAGATGTTGGGCAACTTTTCACACACTGACCCTGACTTTCAGGAAATGGCAGAACTATTGATCTGAAGATCTGCAGTCCTTTTGAAAAGGAACTGCTGCTCTTTTGAGGAAAACCATCTCCGCGATGTTGCTGCCAAGTTCAGATCTGGCATACCCATGCTAGGCGTCAGGTCCTAACAGGTCTTTGGTTGTAAGGGAATTAAGGATATGTTGGTGGTCGAGAGAGCAGAGAATGTAAAAATGAATTTCAAGTTTTCCCATACTACAAGGCACTTTGTGCCAAGGTGGCAACGTGTGTCAACATCAGGTAATCCACACTGGGAGCCAAGAGGAGTCTTTCAAAGCTCAGGGAAAGGTGTTTTCCCCACGTTTTGTTGGGGATACAAGTTCCTTCCCTGCGAAACAATGATGTAGTGTCTGTGTGTGTATGCTAACTACACAGTTCAGATAGAGTAAGACAAAATCCAGCATTTTTATGAAACTTGGTAAAAATAGTATTTCAAACAACACAGCAAAAATGTACATATTTCCCTTGTCATCTGAGCACTCCCACTTCTCTGCCCACTCTGTTTGGGCATCTCTATTTTCTGCAGTGGTAGCCCACCCTCGCCAGCAGCAACTTTCCCCTTTGGGTACTTTCCCCCTTCTTGAAGGTCTGTTACAGGCTTGGCTTCTGACTGTGGAAGAGCAGGTTAGCAGACAGCCTTGTGGATCTTCTCAGTGGCTCATCCTTCTTCCCCTTTAGACTCCGCTCCCTCTTTCTGTGGGGTGGGGTGGGGGATGCAGCAGTGCATGGTGCTGGCTGGTCCACAGCTGCTGCCACTGGCCCACTCATCTCTCACACCATCTCCTTATTACTGCCCTGCCAGTATTTACTGAATGATGTTCTATTCCAGCAGGAAGGTAGTCTTTGAGGTAAAAATGATGTGTGCTTGTGGATATAGCCAACATTCTAGTGATGTGTGCCAGTATATATCTCTCTAACCCATGTTTTATGTTGAAAAGCAGTTTGGGGATTGTTATGGACTGGATGTGCAAATTCTTGTGTTGTAGGCCTATTTCTCCATGTGATGGTTTTTGGAGGAAATATATAATTCAGAAGTAAGCCAGAGGTCTTTGAGAGCTAATTCCATTTAGATGAGGTCATGAGAGTGAAAACCCCATGTTGGAATTAGTGTCTTTATAAAAAGAAACCAGAGTGTCTCTCTTGTCTCCTCCTCCTCCCCTCAATCTTCATGTATGTATGTGTGTTTGTATGTATGTATGTGTGCATGCATGCATTTTATACACATCTATGTATATATCATCTCACTCCACCTCTGTGTCTTATTTCTTTCTCTGTTTTATGTACATACACATCTAAGAACACAATAAGAAAGTAGCAGTGTCTGTAAGCCAGAAAGAAGGCCTAATGGAACTTACTTTCTGCTACTGTAATCTCAGATTCCCGTAGACTCAAGAACTAGGTATGAGAAATCATGTCTGTTGTTGGAGGTTTTTTGTTTTTGGTTTTGGTTTTGTTTTGTTTTTGTGAGTATTTTGTAATAGCAACCTGTGGTGACTAAGATAGACAGCTCAGTTGGGGGGAAAAGGCAGCTATCTAGCCCCCACATTTATTGATTCCTTTTGGTTTCTAGGACAAAAATTTGTATGAGTTTATGGTGATTGATGGTTTCAGGCACAGTTGAGTTTGGCTTCTACAAGTGGTTTGTCAGGAGTGTGCTTAGTAGTTTCACTTTCTTCTTTGCTGCTTTTCTTTGCAAGGAGACTCTTTCCAAGTAGAAAGAAAGTGTTGGTAGCAGTGAGAAGTTTGGGCTCAGGCAGGAAGAATATGCTTCTTTCTCAAGAGCTTAAGGGAAGTAAAAGTCTCTTTGCCCCTCTTTCCAGTAGGCGCAGCGCAGGTTCCTTCCTTCCAGGGAGGATTTCCTCCATGGCCATTATTGGACTGCTTGTCAATTACTGAAGCTGGGAAGTGAGGTAGAAAGCTCTATAGGAGCTGCTATGTGGTCGGTAGCCAACCAAGAGAACACTGAGTGGCATTCTGTAAGGATGGGCAGTGAGTAAGCAGCGTGGCCGATGTTAACTTGACCCCTTGTTATTGTACTAGATAAATCTTCTCTTATTAGTTTGAAAATATGCTTATGCCCAGGCTCTCACTCCCTTTGCTCTTGGGGCTTTGCTTGGGAAAGATTGTCAGGAACAGTGGATGCACATGCTAATAGACAGTGCTCTGCTTGGTCGATGCACATGCTAGCAGACAGCGCTCTGCTTGGTCCTTTGCCAACTGAAGAGGGCAAGACTGCATGTATCTTATTGCACATTGGTTTTGTTATGAAATTAGGCATTTTTGATTATAAAGTTGGAAAGCCACAAAATATGCTTACATACTGATGTACATACTAGCACACACCTTCGGCAATACACAAACATATGCCTCTTCCAAGTTTTTAAGCATGAATTAATTTTTCCCCTTTTCTGTGACAAAGAATTTGTGGTGAATGCCAAAGGAGTTTCTTCGGATGTGCAGAAAGCAATGAGTTACGGCATAGATAAACACACTGGAAGTATTTCTACAAGTGTGACCATACAGAACACTAAATCTTTCATAATTAATGTTTGCTTTTGTTTTTTCTTTTTGCTGCTGAGTAAGCATGAGATTGTGGCTTTAGCTTTCCTTATGCCATCTGAGCATTAAGCATGGGATATTCCCTCAGCTCTTTTAGGATTTAGTTGAACTGTATCACTGAATGGTTTCAACTGCTTCTATAGCCAGTGGGAGCTCAGCATTGTATGCTTTAATGCATATAATGCATTATGCAGCCACCATCAAGGAAATATTCTATTGTCAGGGCATTCAGATCGTTCTGTTTTAGGAAAAATTACTAGTTCCTTAACTATGAAAATATGCTTACCATACAAAATTCAGATGTCACAGCTTGCCAAAGCTAACTGTGGTTTCATTCTCTAGAGATCCTGTTAGTATGTTGGCACATTTCTGATTGTGTCCTTTCTACATACATACAGCTCATTGCTGTTCCATTAATGACCACAGAACCGTACAGCAATGTCCATCTATAGTTATTCATGCTGTTATGTTTTCCATGAGTTCAGAGCTCTTAGGATCATAGCCTTTACTGATCATTCTAGGTCAGTAGCTCATGCCCAGATTTTACCCTATAAATAAGGCTGCAGTTTATGTTTGTACATATCAATAATTATTTCCTTAGCATAAGTGCCTGCTGTTTGTAGGTCTTGACATACTTTAAGGACTTCAGTATTGACAAATGGTCAACAGCAATATGCCAACTTAAGTGTTATGCACAGTTCCAGAAGTTGATGATTGCACTGTACCATCCTTGGTGCTGCCGATTTAATAAGCAAAATCCGAAACCAAATCAATATACCACATTGTAATAACTTAAGTCAGGTGGATATTTTTCATGCCTGGTTGTTCCGGTTGTCTACACTAATAGGCTTTGAAATGTTAAACTCTGTTTTCTTTGCAAGGAGGGGGCTGGTCTTTCCTTTACCTTTATCTTTTTTTTCCCTATTGAAGTTTTCATCTAACTAATTTGTGAATGATATTCACATTAATGCACTAGCAGTATTTAAAATCTTTTATGTTTGACATTTGATATGATTAACAATTGATATTTTTAAAGTATAGATGGTATTTTTATGCAGTCAAATCTGTTTGTTCTTTCCTTGATTTGTTTCTTGAGATGTTATGGATGACGTTGTGGGAGGCCTGTTTATGTCGTCCGTATGTCGTCCGTTTTTGCCCGCATCTGTGCAGGAGCTATTGCTCCCCTCACTTTGTAGGTGAGGCGGCAGCCTCTTTCAGGAACAAGATGGGAGTTGAGTTCCTGCAGCTTCGCTGGGAGCTGCCTTTTTCTTGCTTAGCTCTAATTGATTTTGCCTTTGCTGTCATGTTGCAGTCTTCTACCTCTCAAGATGATGCAGACGTTCACCTGTATTGTCTTTCAGTATAATTATGACTTAAGGCTTAACTCATATTTATCCTATAATTTCTGAGATCACTTCTTTTCTCATCTGCAGATACAGGATAATTACTTGTAGCTTTTTTTTTTTTTTTTTTTTGGTTTTTTGAGACAGGGTTTCTCTGTGTAGTCCTGGCTGTCCTGGAACTCACTCTGTAGACCAGGCTGGCCTTGAACTCAGAAATCTGCCTGCCTCTACCTCCCAAGTGCTGGGATTAAAGGCCTGAGCCACTACCAGTCAGTTTACTTGTAGCTTTTTATTCAAAACTCTTCTTTTGTTTTCAAAGTGTTGCATATTCTTCCTCCCTCTACCCCCACCAAGCCCATATTAATATTGTTAGTTCAACAAACTTCTGCTAGGCTTGTCCCTTGTGTAAGAAGCTCAGCTGGGCGCTGTAGAGATACATGCATGACTGAGGTGGAGTCTAGCTTTAGAGAAACTGGTGAGATAATGTAAATAGAAACCTGCAGAGGGAACTTCAGGACAAACTGTGATAACTAGGAAAGAGCCACATGGAGTGGGGCTGGAGGCAGAGGACCGCTGATGGAGAAGGAGGTGCTGGTGGGTCAGTAAGGAAGGACTTGTTGGGGAGTGAAGTGGAGGCTGGAGGAAGGGAACTCAGACTGCAAAGTGGGATAACCATAGAGCCACTTGCAGGGTGGAGTAAAGATCAAAGAGATTGTGTGTGTGCAGATTGTGTGTGTGCATATGTGTGTATGTGTGTGTGTGTGTGTGTGTGTGTGTGTGTGTGTGTGTATTGTATTGTATGTTGTCTAAACAAGCCTGGCATGCAGTCAGCACTAAGTTAAACACTCTAGATCTCCGCTAGAACAAAGGGTGGAAAAATGCTGACTGTGGAGAAGTCCTACCTGGGAACTTCTTGTCTAGCACAGTCTTCCTCTTGATGTTTTTGTGTTAGTGGCTGCTTTGCAGTTTTGTGCTTTCCCAAAGCTGCCTCATGCTGTGTTTGAAGGAGGTCAGGATATCACTGAAGGAAAATAAACTTAATTAACTTGGAGCCAGTTTTATTGAATTCTTTATATAATGCTTTTATTTTGAAAATTGTTCATTTGTTGTGGATTAACCTTAGAAAGAAGTTTAATTAAGAGCCTGATAATCTTAATTATAGATTATAATCACAGTTAAATTGAAATAATTCAAATAGTAGAGTGTGTATGTGCACATGTGAGCAAGCGTGTGCCTCTCATTACTCAAAAATAGTGACTTAAAAGAACATATTGGGGTAATTCCATTTTATTTCAGACTGTGAATGGGATTTTAAAGAAGCACCCTTGATGCTTTGACATTGCTGATCTGGGTATGTGCAGGGTTCTCCAGAGTGAGGACAGCCTCACCACCCTGTCCTCCTGGAAAGACGCAAGCACTGTTTTGGACTACATAGTTCTGTTCAAGGTTGTGCTGGGTGCTGAAGGGCATGTAGTGTTGTGGGCCCACCTTCTACTCCAGTGCTAATAATTGCTGTTTGGCTCCTCGTTCTCTATGCCAGCCAAAATGACTCCTACTTCCTGCTGCTCACAAAGGGTCAGTATCACCCAGTAGAAAAGCTCTACTCTGAACTAATATGATGAAAGGGTGAAAGGGCACTTGAGATGAGGTGGCTAAGTATATAGGTAACTATCATTCGTATTAGTTGGGAGTTGTTTTATAATGTTTATAGTCTCTTAGTTTCCTCTTGGTACCAGCATTTTTCAAGAATGCCAAGCTATTAATTTTCTTGTGAAAAATATTATTTCAGTCAAAACCATCATGCTTGTTGCTACCTAAAGCAATAAGACAACTCACAACTAATCTACCAGCTGTCTAGAAAAGCCTCAGGATACAGAGCAGGTGATGGCCACTTGGCTGAGTATATCTCAGGCTACTTGTCATAAAGTAGACACAAGAAAGATGAAAAGTCATTTTCTTTCATATTTCAACACTCTTAGTAGTCTAGAGTGAATAGCAGTTTAGTTTCTTGGTGGTAGCATTCTGGGTACCATTATTTTCATATAGATACTATTCACATTTTGTGGTCTACATAGCTAGTCTAATTTGCAAGAAGTTTTCTTATTCTAGAGATCTCAAATAGGTACACAGAGAAAATGGTAACTATAGCATACTCCTTTAAGATGATGATTCCAAATTGTACACAGCACTTTTTACCTGACTGTCCAACTAACTAGACTTTAGTTTACCAAACTAAAGTCATACCAAACTTGGTCAACCAAGTTGCGATGCATGCTGGGAAATACAATCTTCTTTTCTGTTGGGTGTCTACATGCAAAACTTAAGGAGTTGTTATATATTAAAGTAAGAAAGACCGACTGCTTAGCCACAAGAAACAGCTCCCACCCAGAGGGCATTTCTCACTCATAAGAGAAGTCAGTGACATGAGTTGTGGATTTTGATGGGATTTCTTCATAGCAAGTGTCAGAGTGTCAGACCAGATACACCTAAGGATGATTTGGCTCACAGGTGAGAGGACAGTTGTGTATCCTAGTTGGAAGGGTGTGACACTAGGAGTGTATAGTGGCATCTTTCATTATGGCTGTCAGGAAGCAAAGGCCTCTAACCCAAATTAGGGTGGATAACCCTTTAGTTTTACCTTAGAGCTTCTATGCTAGCTAACTCCCATGTCCAAAAGTTCCACAACCTCCCAAAACAGCACCATAATCCAGGGCCACCTCACTGTATCTGAGCCTGTTGGGGACATTTCACATTCACACCCTTATCAGCTCACCTGTAGCTCATTTTAAAATCTATAAAAAGCATTTGTTACATTGGTAATACAGATGGGATGGACTAAGTCAGTCCTTGGTGGGATGTGCACATTTCACAAGAATGCTCTGGGCTGCATTGTGATGTAGACATGAGGGCAGGGCAGCTAACATACTTTTAGACCACGTGTGGATGCACAGATGGAAACTAGTACAACTTTCTTCTTAGAGGTGTTATCAGATAGCCCCTAATTAGTCTGCTTTCCTAGTAGCCGGAATGTAAAGAAGATGGCAATTTCATGAGGAAGAATAGTTCAGGATTATGTTCTCATAATCCTGCTAAATGTTAGTTTTCATTTCTCAAGTTTCAGAAAATATTTTGTTCGGCTTCCCAAAAAGAAAACTTTGATTCCTCTCATACTTTACTTCCTGCCTTGTCTGCAAGCATCCGTGCGGCCTTGGTTTCCTCTAGGAAGCTTTCTGAACCGGACATGCCAATCTGCACCATTTGCCACAAACTCTCTGACTCTAGCGGTGCTGTCCACTATCTCTGTTTTGTAACTGTTTCTATGTTACTGTTTATATTGTATAACTGTTACTGTTATATATGTTGCATATGTTACTCTCTGCAGTAGTCTCTTATCTGTGAAAGGAGACGACAGTGTTCACTTACCAGGTAAGCCTCTTTACCCAGCTTATAGTGCTTGCTAAATAAACAAATATGACAATTAATGGGTGTAATCAAAGGGAGGAAGAACTGGCAACAAAGTAACAGGAAAGCTGGAGTGACTGCAGGGGCTGTAATCACAGCTGCATGAGAGGGTGAGGCAGGAGGATTGCTGCAGCCTAAGATTTCATACCTAAGTGAGACCGGTTCTAAAAACAAAACAGTGGTGTGTGGGGTGGGGGGAGGACAAATAAGAGATAGGTGTCTATTTGATTCACTAAGTTGATCTGTTATCATTCTGTCTGGCCTTCCCAAATGCCAGAGCCTTCTGCGCTGGGGTCTGTTCTGAAGAAGGCTTTGTCTCTCCAGTACCAACTTGCTTACCATGGGGCTCATTCCTTCTGCATGACCTGACAAGCTTATTGTAGGAAGCAGAGGAGACCAAGGTATGATGAGTGTGACAGCAATTCTGTACTAGCTTGCTGGTGTGCTGGCTAAGGTGACAGTCCCATTTCCTTCCCAAGATGTCTCTTCAGTTCAGAGCTGATCTGGAGAGCTCCATGAGGCTGAAGGAGAGACTGAGCAACTCTCCTTTAGCTATGCACTATGTTCTTTCACTTCACAAAAGTAAACATGTCAGGATGGTGTCTGAACCTTTGGGATTTCTTATTAGAAAACAAACAACAAAAACCTATCCAGTATTTTTAGACAAAATATATTCTTCTTATGCTTTAAGTTGTAGATTTTTGAAAGATGTTTATAAGTAAGCATGGTTTTTATTTGATTTAATTTAAATTTAAATATTGAATAACACTTTTTATATTTAGATTTACTGTTACTTATGTGTATCCATGTGGTTCTATGTATGAATATGTGCCCATGAGTACAGATGCTTACAGATACAGAGTTGAGAGCCATTGGATCACCCTAGACCTGGAGCTAAGGTGTCTGTGTGCCACCCAGTTCACAGACATTCATGGGTTCATGAACTTGGCTCCTCTGCAAGAACAGTATGTGTCCCTAACTTGTGAGTCATTTCTCCTGCCCCAAGATAACACATTTTCATTGTGGTGTATTTAATTATTCTCTTTAGCACTGGTGGCTCATCCCCCTCTCAACAATCCTGTTCTGTAAATGAACACAAAGGTGACATTGCAGTGGACAGAGGAATCAGAAGGGGGCAGATAAATGCTGTGCAGAGATGTGAGCAGAGAACAGTAGAGAAAATAGCACTATTATAATTCACAGTCTCATTGTTAGATACTTAGTGACCAAAGGAAGACGTGCGAGCTTAGAGGCTTGAAGGACTCCATATATGCTGCGTATATGTAAAGCCACAACTAGAGAGAGAGAGAGGCATTTAAATTCTCTAGGGGAGTGCGCCCATTTAATAGATGAGAAAGCCTGGGTGACAGATCCCGAGTCATAGGAGTGGCAGTACCTTACATGCTGGTTAAGTGCTTCAGCAGACTCTGATCACACCATCCATGGTAGCAAAGTGAATGATGTCAGTGTTCTGACCAGTCATTGATCTCTTTCTCCTTTCGTGTGTTCTGAGAGGGAAGGAAGACAAACGTAGACAAACTGATAAGAATCCCGTTCATGGTACGTGTTCAGTCAGCATAGGATTGATTTCATAGAGCCAACTCTGGAGAAAGTGAAATAGTCATCAGTGCATGGGTGTATACACTCACCAGATCACTTGCATGTTAAAACACTGATCTGTCTTGTACATGTACAGGGGAAAGTAAATTTAGTGGTATTTTAGTTATATCGAACAATTTGGAAAATATTACTGTTTTGTATTTAGTGAATTTGTACACCAATTTTTTTCATCTCTAAAGAAGGGAAACTCAAAAATTTGAAGCAAGCTAAAATCTATCTTATTACATGGCTTTAGGAAATACAATTGATTTATTTTCTAATAATATTTGCTCTTAGGTAGAAAAGTTATTAATCTAAAAGTGATTTATTTGTTTCTGTTTGTTCAGGCACCTTATGCATTTTATATTTCATTCAAACGCCAGTGGAATACCATGGAGATGGCTAAAATATGCTGCCACTGTTGTGGGGGGAGGTTTTTATCTGTAGTCAGTAGAATATGAATCACCAGAGTAAATTGAAACTGTAGCTAAGCCTGTCTGTAGTCAACATGGTCTGTAGCAAACATGCACAATGGTTGTGTGTGTTGCACTACACAGGCAGTAGCATTTGCATGGCTGATAGGAATCTTTATTATGCACAGATCTCTGCATGCTAACTTTTTTTAATGCGGGACATGGGGTGAGACGGGGTGGTGGGGACTCACTGTTTCATGTCAGCAGATGTTTCTAACTTTGTGGTGAGTTTACTGTACATTGCCATCTAACTCCCAGAACTCTAACAAACTGAGGAAAGAAAACAATTTCAGACTTCATTAATGTGAGTTTCATTTTATCTTTCCAACTGTCTGGCTTAATAATTTGATTGAAGTAGAGAGGGGGAATACAGCTGGTTCATTCCACCAGTATTTTCAGTGTATGTTAGGGTATACTTAGCATTACAGGAGAAGCTAAGGACTCAAAGATAACAACTGCTTTGACAGTTTTCTTGGTGTGTGTGTCATGTGTGCTATGGGACATGTGTGGAAGTCCCAGGACAAGCGTAGGTATTAACGGTACCTTCCACCCTGTTTGAGCCAGGATCTCCAATTGTTCACACAGCAAACTCTGGCTCATGTGCTGTGATGGACCCTCTTGTGCCCACCCCTCATCATATTATAGGAGTGAGGGATTACAGATGCATGCTTCCACATAGGTTTTACATAGATTTACGTAAGTTCCACATAGATTTACATAGGTGAGCTTTGGCCCCCACACTTGCTCAGCAAATGCTTTCTCTTCTGAGCCATCTTCCCAGTCTATTGGGTATTGATTCTACTGTGTTCTTCTGCTGTTGAGATGTGGTCATTCATTATGATGCTAATTTCCTTGAGTGTGATTACTGTTTTAAGCTGCTTTTCAGACTTTTGTGTATATATGACTCTTTCTTCCCCTTCTTCCTCTACCCGTTTTTACTTTTTAATAAAGTTTTTACTTTTATAATGTTTAATTCTGGATTTTTGTTTTATTTTGTTTTATATTCACTCTGCTTGGTATATGTTGTATATCATGTATTTTCTGATTAATGCTTTAAACCAGTCCTGGACACTTACATCCATTATCTTATGCAATATGTTTCTTCTCTATTTTTTTAAATTCTGGAGCTCCAATGAGAATATATTTTAGAATTGGCATGCTGGCTCAACTGGATAAGTCACTTAAAAGGCCACAGAAAAATATGAATAAAATTTAAAAGATTGAAATCACAATGGCATAACAATCAATTACAGAAGACATTTTGGAAAATTAACAAACATGTAGAAATTAGGCAATATGATCCAAAAACAATGAAATGGGTAAGAAAAAACATTTTAAGACAAACAAAATTGAGCAAACAACATAATAAAATTCACAAGATACAGCAAAAGTAGTTCTAAGAAGAAATTTTATAACAATAAACAACTATAAATCAAATAGTTCTGAGGTCTTGGCACTCTTCTTTTTATCTATGTCACCTTTGTGGCCTCTCGTTGTATCTTTTCTCATTTTCTTAGAAAATAGAGTCTATGGCAAATTTATATGGGACTACTTTAAAGAAAATGGAGGTACCTTTAAAGGAAAGAGAGTGCTGCTAGTTGTTCCACCATGAAGATGTATAAAGAGACTCTTTATGTTGCTGTTCCTGCTGTTAGCAGGGGCAGAGGCTGTGTTGGGAATTTATCATCCAGATCATGCCTCTCTTGCTATGGTCTCATTGTTTGTCACAAGAAGCGTTCGCCATCCTTACCTTAGCTGTATCTTCTGGTGTCTCTATATGGCCATGAATAAAGCCAGAGGCTTCATGGGATTAGTTGGGTTAGACATAGGCATTGCACTTCTTGGTTTGCACTGTGCTGGATATTATACATTCCTGTCTAAGCTATCCCCCAGGCAGCCTGAAAGAGTTGGCAGTGCTGGGATGTGGCAGGATAGCACCTCCTTGGCTCAGGCATCCCATTAACACATGGCCAGGTCTTGGCTGGGAGTTGGAGAGTTGTGGGCAGGTAAATCGCTAGGAGTGTATAAATATGCCTACTTCACCAGCCCCTTCTAGATAGAAGCCTCCCTTCAGAGAGGAAGGTAATAAGCATAGTAGTAAAGGTAGTGCTAAAGCAAGCACACACACTTTAAAGTTGATAGCTCATCTTACTTATTTTCCATAAGAGCCTGATGAAGGGTGGGGTGCTGTACAAGAACTCGAGACCTTGAGATTTAAATGATATGCAATAGCTTTGCTTTTTGTGCCATTCCTTTATGAAAATAGGAAATCTATCATCTAAATTTACACCAGTGTACTTCAAAAATAGGAGAATAATAGTAAGAGCCATCAGTTAATTTCTGTAAAATCTAATTTGAGGAAACCCAGAAATATTTTCTATGCCAAAGTGCTTCGCAGCTACCATTAAATCAGAAACTCAGCCATCGAGGAGGCCTCTTGCTTCCTCTCAGGTTGTTTCTGTTTTTAAATGTAGTTTTCTCTTAGAAAGAGTTCAGCCTTCCAGATATTCTTGTCTCAAGGGAGGAATTACTTGATTTGCTGAATACAAGAAGAAGCTAATGAGAACAGAGAAGCAAAGTCAGAATGGAGAGCAGAGAGCCAGGCATGTCCCCCGACTTCATGGTTCACTTCTGCCTCTGTCCCATCATTCAGTAGGGAACATTCCAAAACCACTTCTTAAGCTGACCTAGTCTTCAGTACTACTGACCACACTGTTGCTAGAAGACAGTAAGACCTCATCCTCACACACTGGATGTTGTGTGCTCTGTAACTGAAAAGTCAGTCTCCTACGGGAGCCTCAGGCTCGGCCACTGAAGGGCCAGTCTCTTTGCTTCTAGTGAGGGCTGTGAGATGTGTCGGAACAGTTCTCAAGGTAATGACTTTTCCACTGCTCCTTTTCACAGCCATTTCCATCTTCTCCAGGTATTTGAGAATCCTGGAAGTCAGATTCTACACAGGCTGAAGAATTTAATCTTGTGTTCTTCATAGAGATAGCTAACATTTTGTTTTTACATTTTCAAATATCTCTTAAGTTGTCAAAACTAAAACTCATATTATTTCTGCTGCTCACAAAGAGCTATGGGATTGTTGCATGGCCAGATTAAAAAGCAAGCAAGGTCATGGAGAGATGGCTCAGTGATTAAGAGTACTGACCCAGATTTGATTCCCAGCACCTACATGGTGGCTCACAAATATCTGTAGCTCCAATCTTGGGAGATGCAATGGCCCCCTCTGGTCTCAGTGGTGGGTACTACATTGACATGGTATACAGATACATGCAAGCAAAACACCCATACACATAAAATAAAAGAGTAAAAGAAAAAAATTGAAAGGCAAGCAAGAAAAAAGTAAATTAAATAGGCTTTAAGCTAGTGTAGTAATACTGTGAGATATTTTATAAAGCACCAATAGTTCAAGCTAAGTATGGACACATTGAGTTGGTACCCATTGCAGGAGCGTGATTTATTTCTTAGTGAGGCTCTGGAAAGCTCAGCACTGACCTGTTTTTATTATTTATATTGGTTCCCTTGATGATAGACAAACAGGCCTAACCTGGGGCCAACAGTACCAGCAGGAAATTTAGGTCACGGATAGTTGCATTTTAAAAACTCCAGTTCTTAGGCTGCTCCATCATGGTAACAGATTGATGATAACAGGACTCAGAGCTCGTAAATCATTAAAGGTGGCCAGATAGAGACAAATGGCTGGCGGTGTTGTTGACCGCACACTTCCCAACTCCCTGTAGTGTTCTGTGGTGCTCTCAGAAGTCACTTGCCCCTCATTTCATGCAACTTAAGGCCCTACTGGCCTGTTTACAGAAAACAGCCACTTAATTGGACAGCTCTGTCTGAAGTGCAGCATCACATCATTTCCCAAGAGATGGAGAAAACATTATAAAAACATGTCTCCCCACCCCACCCCCCAACATCTGTGTGTTTTAAGCTGAATAGCTATTGAAGTTGTTCTTTCCATCTTCCCCCAAATCAGTGCCTTTCCCTGTCCCCTTAGCTAAAGGGACGAGTATCCCAGTGAGATTACTTGATGAAACCTGTAAACGTTTTATGTTTCCCTGCTCTTGCTTTGGATAAATGCTAATTTGTAACAAGAGCTCTAAGTGGATGGCTCTGTTTCTCCCAGGATGCAGGAAGTATGGCCGGGTGTAATGGCATTTTAAAAACGTATTGAGGTAAAATATAATATTGAAATGTACAGCTTGATAAATTTTTACTAAGCAAAGACAGCTGTGTAATCACTACCCAGATTGGCCTGAAAGATTATCAGCAGTCCTAGAAGGCCTGCCTTCTCTCCCTGACCCCCCTTCTTATCATGGGGAAGGGACTGCTAAAAGCAGATTATTTTTCCATGGTTTCTATAATTTACATAAAGGGGATTATACAGTGTTATTTTTCTGACTTTTTATGCAATGTTATATTTTAAGATTTATTATATGGATCATTCTTTCTCACTGCTCTGTTGAAACAGGCTATCTTGGATTTTCCTTAGGGGTATATTTTGGGATGAGTTGTTTTATTTTTTGAGACAGGATCTCACTATGTCTCTCTGGCTGCCCTAGAACTCTATATAGATCTGGGCAGCCTCAAACTCACAAAGAACTTCCTGCATCTGCCTCCTGTATAGCATGGGGAATTAAAAGTATATGTCACTATGCTCAGCTCTGGGCATTTTTAATAGAAGAGAAAGTTTGTGGAATTTATCTTTAAAGTCATGGAGACAGCACTATTTCTCAGTCCCTCAGAGTCATCCATTCTGCAGGCCCAGAAAGCCAATTAGTTCCAAATCTCCTAAATAGAGATTAAATGTAGCAAACACCCATGCTATGAGATCACCAGTCTTCACTCTGTTGTCTCTTCTGTGTACTGTAGTTGCCTTTCTGTTGCTTTTTTTGTTTTTGTTTTTTGGGTTTTTTGGGGTTTTTTTTTTTTTTT
>NW_022196905.1:67236619-67265121 GCF_008632895.1 Mastomys coucha | reverse complement strand
TCCATCCATCAGCCCATCAGCACTGCACTAGCGTTTCCATCCATCAGCCCATCAGCACTGCACTAGCGAGAGTCACAGTGTTTCCCAGTCCGGTGGCAGCAATGCTCTTGCTTTGGCTCAAGCCTTAGTGTTTTTCATTTGCATTCTTGAATTTTTCCCCATCTTCCTGCTTCTATCCATCTCTCCATGCTCTGTTCTCATTACTACACCCTGAGTGATATTCTTGAAAACAGATCAGATCACAGCAATTCTCTACTCAAGATCCCTGGGAATTCTATCTCAGAAGAAAAGCAGAAGTTCCAGCAACCTGCTGGCTGAGCAGTCCTGAGGGGTCTGCTCTTTCTGCCTCACCCCTCACCATCGTTCCTTTTCCCTGCCTGAGAGCACTGAGCCTGTCCAGACAACTTTTGCCTTGCTGGTCTGACTCTCATCCTGCTACTTCCCATCTCAAGGCCATGCCATAGTTCCAGTCTACCACTAAAAGCAGTCTAATTTAAATTAGCTGCTTTTAGAGACTGTTGCTATCCTATTTTCTGACTTCAGAATTCAGTTCCTTTCTGTACATATCTCTTCAGTGCATTGCATTCTTTTTCATTTAGAGGTAAACATCCAGTGGACACTGTGCATTCATTCATTCATTCATTTATTTCATTTTATTTATTCATTATGATGTGTATGAGAGATACAGAGAAAGAGCAAGAAAGACAAGGAGAGACAGAGAGAGGAAGAAAAGAGAGAGGGGAGGAAGGGGGAGAAGGATGGAGAGACAGAGAGAAAGAGAGAGGGAGACAGACAGAGAGAGAGAGAGAGAGAGAGAGAGAGAGAGAGAGAGAGAGAGAGAGAGAGAGAGAGAGAGAGAATGAGCATGTTCCATGGCATACTTGCAGAAAACAGAGCATACCTTGTAGGAATCAGTTCTCTCCTTTTACCACATGGGTTCAAGGGATCAATCTTGGGCCATCAGGCTTGGCAGCAAGTGCCTTCACATACTGAGTCATCTAGCTAACTTGACACATAGAACACTGTGCTGTTTGTACAGCACATGCTGTATGCTGCAGTGGGATAGAACTCGAGACCAGTTCTGTCTTATGTCTGAAGTACTTTTGTATGACACTCTCTGCCTGTAACTGGGGCTAGGGGGTGAGGTAAGCGTGGCAGAGTCACAGTTTGGCTTAATGGTTGTGGCAGGAACTACCTTGATTAAAGTTTTATAGCTAGTCGTGTACCAAAGGACTGTAAGGAGCTGTAGGTCAGCCTATCATCTCTAGTGGGTTACAGTCATCTGCTGCTGCTTTTATGTTTATGGTTTATCTATTATCTCATGAGTTGGACTCCTTTGACTATTTGTTTTAGCTGACATCATTGGTACCATGTTCCCTATCCCAAGGTTTAGATTCCCCTTTTCCACAAACTTTGCTCTCTCCTGACCAGGAAGCACTGGAGAAGAAATGTGTGCTAGAAAACTGTGGGTCAGATCCCAGTTCAGGACTGGAGGAAGGCCCAGTCAATAAAGTGCTTGCTGCACAAGCATGAGGATTTGAGTTAGGATCCCCATGACTCATGTAAAATGCTGGCCATTCTTGTAATCCTACTACTGGGGAGGCAGAATCAGTAGCATCTAGGGATTTGCTAGACAGTCAGTCTGGCCAATCAGCAGCCTCCAAGTTAAGTGAGACACCTTGTTCAAAAATAAAAAAGGAGGAGGAGGAGGAGGAGGAGGAGGAAGGAGGAGGAGAAGGAGAAGGAGAAGGAGAAGGAGAAGGAGAAGAAGAAGAAGAAGAAGAAGAAGAAGAAGAAGAAGAAGAAGAAGAAGAAGAAGAAGAAGAAGAAAAGGAGGAAAGAATAGGGAGTGATTGAGGAAGGCAATGTCTACTTGTTGCCTCCAAACACACATGCACCAGCACACACAAGCACACTAGCTCGTTTATTTGCTACCTCACATTCTAGAAAAGTAACCTTCTCAACTCGAATTGCTTCTGAAATAATAATACATATGCTGTAGAGCAATTGGGAGGAGTAAGATAGTCTATAACTATATGCTTAGTAGTTTATGGCTTATTTTTTTCCTCTTAGAAGGGAATTGGGGATGGGTAATGAAATTCTAGGGAAAAGGACCTAGGAAGTTATAATAGCTTCTCTGGGATCAGAGTCTGAGCACATTTAACTCAAAACCAGAAGTTAGAGAAGACAATTTTTGAGTCGAGTCTTGAAATGGAGGAAGGAAAGGGAAAGAACATTCTCTTGAAATGGAAGAAGGAAAGGGAAAGAACATTCTATACAGAGAGAAACACATGTGCAAACACGGGGACAAATGGAAATGGTGCAGAAGGTTTAACCACAGTGTGTGGGAAGAGAATTATGATGGATGGGACTGAGCAGTTAATAGGCCAAGGAGGTAAAAGGATGCCAGCCATTAACTAAGTCCAAGTAAGTTTAAGAGGATTCATTCATTCATTCATACTAAAATGAGTCCAATCATGGCTGGAAGTAATGACAGTTGCAACACAGGCAGTGGCTGAAGTATAGAGAAGATAGGGTGCGTATGCAGGATTATCAGGGCTTCACGACTGATTTGGAGGACTACAAGACTGGAGTCAGCTAGGTAGAGGATGACAGCACACAACATTGTAGATCCAGAGCAGGGAGGGCAGGGTTAGGGTATGTTTAATCAAATGGTAACCAGATGGCAGAGAAGAGAATACTTGAGTAGGATCTTGAGACTGAATGGAGAAAAGGGAAAAGTGCGTTCTATACAAAGAGATAGCCATGTGCAAATGCACAGGGACAAACAGAAATGGCCCAGAAGGTTCAACCACAGTCTATAAGGACAAGACTTTGGCTGTAGTTCTATTGAGTTTATTTGCTGGCTGTATGTCGGAGTGGAGAAGCCCAATAGGTTGTTGGTGGGTTTGGAGCAAGGGAGAGAAATTTGAGTAGAGCTGATGCATTTATTAATTTTAAACAGTTAGCCAAGTAGTGGACGTCATACAGTGACTTGAGCAGGATTCTTCATTTTACTTTTCTACTATAGTCTAGAAATCTTTGAGTGGCCCTTTCTAGATGCCAGTTAAGAGATGGGATCCATGGATTAACAAACAGCATAGAAATCAACTTGGAAACCTGTTAGAGAGAAGACTCACAGGCTCTATCAGACCTGATTTCTTCAGCATGGTCGCAAGTCAATTATATACGTGTTGTGTTTGGGAAACTCTAGCCAGGAAATCTGTATTCTTTTTATGTTATTGCTTAGCCCTCCTCTCTAAGAACATAGCCATAGCTGGCTTACCATTTAAGCTATGGGGAGGGGGAAAGAATAGAAAAGAATGAATTTCCTTTATGATGTTACCCAGATTATTAAATATAATATTTGCTATGTTAGTTTAAAAGTTTAAAATTTTCATTTGCTACTTTAAGATTAGAAATCTAACCATGTATGGTAGTATATACCTTTTCTCCCAGCATTTGGGAAGCAGAGACAGGTGGATCTCTTTGAATCTGAGGCCAGCCTAATGTACACAGTGAATGCCAGGACAGCAAGTTTACATAATAAAGAAACCCTGTCACAAGTAAAAAAAGCCCATCACATAACTAATATAGATAGCAACTCATTGAGTGTAACATTTTTAAACAAAAAAGAGAGTGAGTAAGGGAGAGTTTGTGTTCTGCGTTTTATATCTCTGCTGACAGAAACCAGCAGGCTCACATTGTCCTGTTTGCTGGCTACCAGACGCTGGTTTGGAGAGAACATTAGAAGAGAACCCTTGGAGAAGGAATGTCTTGACAGCTCCTCCAGATGTTTATGGATGTAATTTTTGATACCATATTTACACTCTGCAGGTACTGATTTCTTAAAGTCGTATTGTGGAATTAGAAATCATATCAATGAGCTCTGTAGGTTTTCCTTTTTCTTTTTCTTTTTTGTTTTTTTTTTACATTAAAATCATTGGCCTATATTTTGGATGGACTTTTTTTTCCCTCTATGCCTGATTTTGGCAGCTTTGATTCACTAAAAGTTACAAACTTTACAAATTTTCATAAATTTTATTGCACAATTTTGAAAAAAACGAATTCACATTTTGATGTTACTATTGGTCCTATTAGAAAAATCTGGCTGGGTGGTGGTGGCGCACGCCTTTGATCCCAGCACTTGGGAGGCAGAGGCAGGCAGATTTCTGAGTTCGAGGCCAGCCTGGTCTACAGAGTGAGTTCCAGGACAGCCAGGGCTACACAGAGAAACCCTGTCTCAAAAAAAACAAAAAAAGAAAAGAAAAGAAAAGAAAAATCTGTAAGAATAGAGAATCTGGCAATCGCAGAGAAACGTTTTCCAAAACTTGAAGTTTTGCTTAGAAGCCAAGATTTTATCAGTTGTTTTCCTGGACGAACCAAGCTCATTTTGTTGTTATTGTTGTTGTTTTTCTCCTTGCTACAAGGTCTTGCTGTATAGCCCAGGCTGGACTGGTGCCTGCTGTGTATTGTGGGCTGGTATTAGATTGGATTTCTCCTCCCTCAACGTCTCAGGTACTGAAATGCTAGGCGACTGCCACCATATCCAGCACTCCACTTGATTATTTGTTGCCAAATGCCCATCCTTAATAATTGCCATTTCTTTGTCATTATTTCAAGGATCAATGACATTATACAAGACCAGCAATTAGTTCAGATTCCTCTTCATCATTTGCCAATTGCTTCTCCTAGAGGGAAGTCACTGTACAGAAGATGGACTGGCTTACACATCATTTTCATTTTGTCATATACAGTATTAAAAATATGGCTGAAGTCTCTCTTCTTCCTTCTTTTTATCCCTCACTTCCTGCTTGAGTCTCTCTAGAGCTGAAATTGCTAATATTTGTTACCCAGTCCAGTGTCATCAAGGGAATCCTTGATGTGAAACTGTGTTTTTGTTCTTGTTTTCAGGGCTAGAGATAAAACTTGAAAAGAGTTCCTCCACAGAGCTGCACACCTTTTTTCTTTTATTTTTAATCCCGACTCTCAGTGCACAGCCTGATGGCAAACAGCATGGCGATGGGCTTGCTCACTGCTCTGTGGCTGGGAAAAGACTCATGACCGAGGCAACTCTTGGGAAAGAAAGCATTTAATTGGCTTGCTTACAGTTTCAGAGGATTAGTCTGTTATCATCATGGGAGGAGCAACATGGTACCAGGGCAGTAGCTGAGAGCTATAATGTGATCCAGAGGCAGCAGGCAGAGAGAGAAAGGACTCGTGAGATTTTGAAATATAAAAGCCCATCTCTTAGTGACACACTTCCTCTAAAAGGGCCACACCTCCTAATCCTTCTCATGCAGTTCACCAACTGGGGAGTCAGGATGCAAATACATGAACTTATATGGTCAGTCTCACTCCCGAGGGATCTGTCTGTCTGCACAACAAAACCTGTTAAGTATACTGGCAGTTAAATTCCAGCATGAGATTTAGAGAGGACAAACATTTAAAATTTCACATCCTATCACAAACAACTGTTTTTTCTCAGTGAGAGCTACATGCTCCAGCGTTGAGCTTCTCATTTTCAACCTCACACATTGCTTGCATTAATGCCCTCTTGCTTCTGTAGCAAAGGACCACAAACTTCAAAATACATATTTGTTATTTTATAATTCTGTAGACCTTACTGAATTAGCATTAAATGTTATCAGGGATGTCTTCTTCTTCAGAGATTGTAGAGAAGGATTTGTTTCCTTGTCCTTTCTGTTTCCATGGCCTCTGTATTCATTGGTTTGTGCTTTCTCACTTCAATCTTCAGGGGCAGGACCCTTGCATCTCTGCATCATCTCATAGATGGGCATAGCTGGGGAAAGTCCTCACCCTTAAGAACTCCTGTGATTAGGTTGGTCCTACTCAAATAATGTAGGATCATTGCCTCATCTCAAGATCTGCACTGTTAGAGCTTGACCTTACAATGCCCTCCATTGTATAATCTTTTATCTTTCACAAGACCTCAGCTTTGGACAGCAGTTTTCAACCTGTGGGGTCATGACTCCTCTGGGGGTTGAATATCAGATACCCTGCATATCAGATATTTACCTTATGGTTTAAAACAGTAGCAAAATTACAGTTATGAAGTAAAAACAGAAATAATTTTATGGTTGGGGTTCTCTACAACATGACAAACTGTATTAACGGGTCACAGAAGGTTGAGAGCCACTGCTTTAGGAGCTAGAACCTGTTTTCCGAAGTCACTAGGTGTGGACCCCTGAAGGTAATAACTACCATGGGTTCTCACTTGCCTTGTGGATTCCTGTCTGCTGAATGTGACTAGCCTGTAGCACAAGTTTCTACTGTCACACCTTCTCCAATGTGATAAACCACAAGCTAAAAGGAATGTTTACAACCTTGAGTTGCTTTTGTCACAACAACACACAAAGTTGTTAGTATGGGAAACTTGTACCAGGAAAGCAGATTGCTGATGGGATAAACTTGATTGTGTGGTTCTAGTTAGGCCTTTGACCTGGCTTTCAGGGTAAGTATGGCATGGTTTGGAGGTATAGGAGTTAGAGGAGCTTTGAGAGTGGTATAACTTTTATGCTTTCCTTTTGTTAAGATGTGTGTGTGGCTTAGTCAGGGTTTCTATTCCTGCACAACATCATGACCAAGAAGCAAGTTGGGGAGGAAAGGGTTTATTTGGGATAACATTGCTGTTATCACCAGAGGACGTCAGAACTGGAACTCAAGCAGGTCAGGAAGCAGGAGCTGATGCAGAGGCCATGGAGAGATGTTCCTTACTGGCTTGCTTCTCCTGGCTTGCTCAGCCTGCTCTCTTATAGAACTCAAGACCTCCAGCCCAGGGATGGCACCACCCACAAGGGGCAATTGAGAAAATGCCCCACAGCTGGATCTCTGGAGGCACTTCCCCAACTGAAATTCCCTTCTCTGTGATAACTCCAGCCTGTGTCAAGTTGACACACAAAACCAGCCAGTACAGTGTGTGTATGAGAGAGGGGGAGATTTTTTTTTGTGTGTGTGTGTGTGTGTGTGTGTGGTTGTGAGCTATCTGATAAGGGAGCTGGAAACCAAACTTAGGTTTTCTGGAAGAACAGCATGTGCTCTTAAACCACAGAATAGTCTCTCCAGCCCCTGGGAGCTTTTCTTAAGGGCTATTCTGAAGGGTGCCCAGAAGACCAGACTACCAATAAAAATGCAGAGCGTAAGGACTGCTCACGAGGTTTCAGGTAGAAATGAAGACCCTGTTGTTAACTTGGCTCGAAGCTCTGACACCTTCTGGCAAATAATATGCCTACATTCTGCCCATGTCCTGAAAACTTGAATAAAACCACATTGAAAAATAATGGACTATTTGGCAGGCAAAATTCTCAAAATAAAATATTCATGCTATGGCATGGTTATTGTTTCCTACTTTTTGCCTGGCTTATAGCAAGAGTCCAAACAAAGCAAAAGCAGAACAGAAAGCTTTGAAACACATGGACCCAGCATGCAGAGGAACATTATGACCCTCCTACAGCTGAGGGCTGATTATGTCAGACCCCGCTTGCCACTTATAGCCACCGCCTCTCTGCCCACCTCCTGCTAATAGCTACACCTCTCTACAAGTTCCTGTTACGCAGGAAGTCACGACTTCAGAGACTGAAGATGAAGCTGCTGATTAGGCCAAGTTGCTGACGGACTTGGAAGGGTTTTGCTTTACCTACCTACCTGCTTGTAACAAGGAGAATTCATTAATGATGGCGGACTGAAAGCACACCATGTGTTGGTCTCATTTTTTCAAACCCCTTCCCACATTTCTGGTACCCTTAATTTTTTCAAGCCCTGACTCCCATTTTAGAAAACCCATTTGTATGTGTGGCTGTAGGCAGCTACAGAACATAAAGAAAATTGCAGTTGTATGCAGGGTGGCACTGGCGATGCAACTGTACCTGTGAGGTAACTCTGAGGCCTTAGTCCATTGCAGAGAAGTGCACACTTTACACTAGAGAGTAGGAAATGTTTCTTTTCTTCTCTCTCTCTCTCTCTCTCTCTCTCTGTCTCTGTCTCTATCTATCTATCTATCTATCTATCTATCTATCTATCTATCTATCTCTCTCTCTTATGAGACAGGGTTTCTCTGTGTAGCCCTAGTTGTCCTAGAACTCACTCTGTAGAACAGGGTGGTCTCAAACTCAGAAATCCACCTGCCTCTGCCTCTTAAGTGCTGGGATTAAAGGCGTGCGCCACCACTGCCCAGAAGGAAATGTTTCTTAAAGGCAAGACCTCACAGATTGAAAGCCCTGGCTGCTGAGTGCTTGAGCATCTGTACCTTGGAAACTGTTTCTTTGTGAAGCCCTTTTTCCTTTGGGAACCAGGCAGAAAAATCCACAGTTTGACTCTGAAAGTCCTTGTGCTTCAGATCTTGGTCTTCAGCTTATGAGACTACCCTGAAGACAGTGGAGGTGTGGGGAGGTGAAGTCTCCTTAGCAGAGATGGCTCACAAGGAACAGTTTTTACTGGCCTGTGTTCTGGCCTGAGTTCCTCCTGTCTGCCACAGTGTGAACAGCCTTTGCCTCAGGCTGCTGCCAGGGATTGAGCTGAGCTGTTCCTGCTGTCTTGCTTTCTCAAACACTGAAATCTTTCTGCAACTGTAAGCTGAAAAAAACTGTCCTCTTTTGTGCTGTTTCTAGAAGACGTGTGATTGCAGTGATGAAAGTATGTCACAGTCTCTATCACATCTGGAAAGCCTCTGCACCACATGGGTAAGGGCCACAGATTGCAGAAAGTGGGACTTTATTCTGCCTCTCCTACCCTCTTGGTAGATGTACACAAAGCACTTACTGGAGGCAGGATCCTACCTAGAATTCACTTCTTAGAGCTTTGCTCCTCCCTCATGGTGGATGCTGCCTCTCCCTCCCTCCCTCCCTCCCTCCCTCCCTCCCTCCCTCCCTCCCTCCTTCTCTGTCTCTCTCTCTCTCTTTTTGAGACAGGGTTCCTTTGTGTAGCCCTGGCTATCCTGGCTGTCACTCTGTAGACCAGGCTGTCACTCTGTAGACCAAACTGGCCTCGAACTTGGAAATCCACCTGCCTCTGCCTCTGCCTCTGCCTCTGCCTCTGCCTCTGCCTCCCACGTGCTAAGGCATGCACCACCACTGCCTGGCCAGTGCTGGCTCTTTAAAGCCCAGGTGGCATGTGCCTGTATCAGGATTTGGGTGTTTCCAATGCAAATGCCAACATCTTATAAGAACTTTCCTGCTGGGCACGCCTTTAATGCCAGGACATGAGAGGCAGAGGCAGGCGGATTTCTGAGTTCGAGGCCAGCCTGGTCTACAGAGTGAGTTCCAGGATAGCCAGGGCTATACAGAGAAACCCTGTCTGAACTTTCCTAAGACATGGCTGTTCATTCCTCTTCTCACTTACCTCAGAGTCCCTTGTATCCTGGGTTTTGCTTTGTTCTTTGTTATATAAAATTATTTTTTACAATTAATTAAATAATGTCCTTATTTGGAATATGTATCTATTTGTATATGTGCTGATACTTGGGTGTATCAATAAGTTATTTTACAGTTTTGCACTCTGCCTGGGGTGTACAAAAAGAAGCAAATTCCTTTAAAAATTATTTGAAATAAGAGATTGGTTTTAATTATAGCAGAGACCATGTGGAGCCAGAATGTCTGGGCACCTTTCTTTCTTTCTTTCTTTCTTTCTTTCTTTCTTTCTTTCTTTCTTTCTTTCTTTCCTTCCTTCTCTCTCTCTCTCTCTCTCTTTCTCTCTCTCTCTCTCTCTTTCTTTCTTTCTCTCTCTCTCTCTTTTTTTTTTTAGTTTTATTTATTATTATATCTAAGCACACTGTATCTGTCTTCAGACACACCAGAAGAGGGCATCAGATCTCATTAAAGATGGTTGTAAGCCACCATGTGGTTGCTGGGATTTGAACTTAGGACCTTCAGAAGAGCAGTCAGTGCTCTTACCCACTGAGCCATCTCTCCAGCCCCATTTGGGCACTTTTCAAAGACTCCCATTGCCATATCTGTCTAACTTGCACACGCAGGCTGACAGGATTGCTGTGAAGAGTTCTCTGTTAGTGGATTGGGGTTTGTTGGTTGATTGCAGGTTCTGCTCCTGGATGAGTAGGTGGGGCCGGCCTGGACCAGTCTGCTGCCATATGGAATATGGTCCTCATGCCAGAACAGAGACCAACTCTTGACTTCACAGTCAGCTTTTCTAAGGACAACATGCCTTTTCAAGAGGGCCTTTGTATGGAGTTGCTGAGGACTGATTCAAGAATAACAAGAGCCCAGACTGCAGAAATAACAAAATGTGTTGTCACCCTAGACACAGCTCAGGTCCTCTGCCTCCTATTAGAAGATCTACTTGTGTAAAGAGGAAACTTAATCCCAGTTACTTTACAAAGAAGCCATTTTTTTTTTTTAAAAAGCTCTGTTCAGCTGTGGTTGGCAGTGCTTGTCTCTTCAATAGCAGCATTTAGTAATATTTGATTTTCTTTGGCCTTTCACTGACTGTTGCAGTTAAGCCTGTGATTGGGTTTTACCTTCAGTGTCTTTAGGCTGCAACTCCCTCCTCTGCGATTGCCAAAGAGGTGTTCCTAAAATACATGCTATTCCCATACCAGCTTTCTTAACTAGTCCTCCAAGAAAGGAGAGCATAGGGTCCTGAGTGGTGGAAACAGAATTGAAGGTCACATGACAGATGCTGCTGTGTGATGAGATCAACCTGGTGAAGTATCCTAAGTGATGTCAAACGTGTTCTGCAAAATTAGCCCTCAGAAAAAGGAATCACGGGCTGGCGAGATGGCTCAGCAGGTAAGAGCACTGACTGCTCTTCTGAAGGTCCTGAGTTCGGATCCCAGCAACCACATGGTGGCTCACAACCACCCATAATGAGATCTGATGCCCTCTTCTGGTACGTCTGAAGACAGCTACAGTGTATTAGGCTGGAGCAAGCAGGGCTGGAGGGAGTGGGACCGTCCTGAGTTCAATTCCCAGCAGCCACATGATGGCTCATGGCCATCTGTACAGCTACAGTGTACTCATACACATAAAATAAATAAATAAATCTTTTTAAAAAAAAGAAAAAAAGGAATCACCTTGTGTTTGAGTCTATATGAAGACTATCCTATTGTGGGGTGACTTCATTTTTAAAGCAGACTTGTTGAAGCGCTCTGAGAAGTGGTTATACCAGTATAAATACAATGTAATACATAAATGTGTGACTATGTAATGGGGCTGCCTAATATTCAGGCATTTTTATTTCATAAATGAGGAACTTGAGATTTGGAATGTTAGACAGTTTCTCTAAGATCATACAGCTTGTGGCGCAGATCCTATCAAATACCACCTTGTACACACACACACACACACACACACACACACCCTGTTACTCCTGGTGAAATTCTTTCCTTTGCTTTAAAAAGACTTCAGTCTAGGGGGTCTCTGATCCTTTCTTTTTTCTCATGAGGAGAAGCAGGCCTCAGAAAAAAACCAACAGGTCAGAAGAGATGGCTCAGTGGTTAAAAATGCTGGCCGCTCTTCTGGAAGAGTTCTGTACCTAGCACCTATATCAGGTGGCTCCCAGTTACCTCTAACTCCCACTTCAGGGAATTCACCACCAGCTTTAAACAGGTTCTAGGGATTGATCTTGGGTCCTTGTGTTTGCAAGGCAAGCACTTTATTGACTGAGCCATCCCTTCAGCCCTAGTTCAATCACATTTTCATCAATTTGAACTGATGGATATTTCTTGTGTACTTTAGGTTATATGAAAATACTACTTTATGTTGTTTTTAAAATTATTCCATCTGTGATCACCTGGAAAGTCTTGCAGTTGGCTCTTGAGTCCTTTTGACATATTCCTCTTCTTCCTCCCCTCCCTCCACCTCCTTCTCCTCTCCTCTCCCCCTCCCTCTCCTCCTCTTCCCCATCCCCATCCTCTTCCCTGTCTCCCTCCCTCCTTCTTCACCTTCCCTCCTCTTCCCTTTCCCCTCTTCCCTTTCCCCTCTTCCATCTCCTTTCTTTGTACCCTCTCCCTCCTTCTCTTCTTTCTTACCCTCTCCTTCACCCTCTCCTTCACCCTCTTCTTCCTCTCCCTCTCCTTCACCCTCTTCTTCCTCTCCCTCTACTTCACCCTCTTCTTCCTCCTCTCCCATCTCCTTTCCTCCTCTCCGTCCCCTCTCCTTCCTTCTCCCCCTCCTCTTCTTCTTCCCTGCATGTCTTTATTTTTAAGCACTATAAGATTTTTCAGCCCTCCTGTATTTTCCTTCTGTATCCTAGGTATCAGCCATCTCTTTGGAGATCCCTGGGTTTTTTTTGTTTTATTTTGTTTTTGTTTGTTTGTTTTTTACTAAAGAAAGATGTCAGAGACTTGGATCTGGGTGTGTTCATTGTCATTGAGGTGTCATTGTTTTTAGATCATCTCAGGGCCTCATTGTTGTTTCTGGACTTTTCTGTCTAACTATGATAAAGCTACTTATTTTTTAAGCTGGCTCTATTTTTCTGAGTAGGTAATAATAAGAGTGATACTTGCTGCCTTCTGCTCTCAGTAGTAAAGGAAATGGAGAGCCTGGGATAATGTAGCTTCTGCTCTGCATCCTCTAGTCAGATCGTATCACTTGGACGTGAAGATTTCCTAAGATGTTAGGGAATCATAGAAAGGGACAATCAGAATTGGAATTAGGTTTTCACATTGGGGTATTTTTATTTTCCCATAACTCTCACATTTTTGTAACTGTCTGCTGTTCTTGGCTCTGTGTCAAAGTCAACTATTGACTTCTTGCAATGCTTGAAGCATATTTTGAATATAATTTTGTTGGTATATTCAATGGAAGCTGTGTTTCTATCTCTAATGAGATATTTTTCTCTCTAGCATGTATCACAGACTAGAAGCTTAGAAATACAGGCCCAAGGAGCAGGTGCCAGCAAGCGCTTTTTGACAAATGAGTCTTCTAACTGATCATTTTAGACTCATCCTTTAAAAAGCTTCCTGCTCTGAGGGGACTCATCCTTCAGGCTCCTCCAAGGTGTATATTTAGCTGATTATTAGGAACTAGAATTGGGGAGGGGATGTCCCACATTATCTGCTTCTTATCATCCAAGAAGCTGGTGCTTTGTGAGTAACCCTCCTTCAGTGGATGTGGCACCAAGAGCTCATTTGGGGTGGCTATTTTCTTGCATCAACCTTCAGCTGTTTGCTTCATGTTGTCTACAGGAAGCATTTCTACAGTGTTCTCAGTCCCCGTGTCCTCTTGCTAACATGGCTTCTCCCATGTAAAACAGTGAGTAGCCATGCACGCAAACACATGGGCTTCCTGAAGTTCTGTCTCCCCATTTCCCTTTCCTGCTTCCCTTCCTTCTGTAGCATTTCTCTCCTTGTCTACAGCACCACAGCATTTACATCCTCAGCTTTTCAGTCTTGTTTTCCCTGTGGCACAAGCTGTGAGAGCAGAGAATTTGTCCTAGAATCATGGAGCACAGTAGGTGTTCAGGGAACACTTATAAATGAATAACGTAAGTTTCATGTTTGGATAACTTGCCTTTAATTAGAATATGAATACTAGTGTCTTTTTACCTAAAACTGCAAGATTTGTGCTGTTGATGTGTGTAGTTTTTGGTATACTCCAGTCCCTGGTCACTCCAGTGAGTAGTGCTCTTACCACATGGAAAGAATTCTGACATTCTCTTCTGAGTGTCACTTAAGAAGTTGGTGTAAGAACTAAAACCACTATTATCATCATTATCATTATTATTACGTTAATTTGATGTGGTAGACTGGAGAGGTTGCTCAATGTTTAGAGCGCTGATTGCTCTTCTAGGGGATGTTTGACTCCCAGCACCCATATGGAGGCTTACAACTATCTATCACTCCAGTCCCTGGAGATCAAAAGCCCTCCTCTGGCCTCTGCAGAAACATGGTGCATAGACATGTAGCAAAACACCCATACACATAAAATAAATGAAATGAAGAAAAATTTAAAATTGTAAATTTAAAAAATTAAGGTTATTCAAATTCACCAAAAGAAATCTCATATCTATCCTCAGTGAAGTTTCCCAAGTTAAGCCATTATTCTATTTGCCAGGTTTAGCAGGAAATGACCTTTATGCTAGAAAATATGCTGACCAGTGTTTGCCAACATAGCACACATCAAAAAGGATATCCTGCAAGACAGCGATTCCTTTAAAGGAATACCAGTGCTCATTTAAATATGCAGATTATGTTAAAGGAGCATTAACAATCAGTTGAGTATAGAGATTCTGTTACAAGAACATCTGCATTCCTTTGAGTAGATAATCTGCCAGTTTTGTATTTTTAAAATTGTGTTACTTTACTTCTTTTGTTTAAGATTTCAAGTTTTCAAAGTGCTTACATTTTTTTTACTGTGCTGGAAAACAAACAAGGAGTTTGCCTGTGCTAGGTTAGCATTCTGCCACTGCGCTACAGCCCAGCCTGTTAAACCATTTGCATTTTATTAAAATACAAAATTACAATTTTGTTTGCTCAAATCACAATAAGATATTTATTGAAGGGCCTGGAACTTCACCTACCATATTATAAAATGGGTTTTTCAAAATAAAAGGTCTAATTCCAGACTTATTACAGCATCCTGTCCAAGACTGATAAACACAGAAGTCAAAGAGTGTAGTCAGCCAGTCCATAAGGATTTTGCAAGCCACCTTTGCACTACTGTACACCCCAAGTTATGACTTTGTGGGCTGACGATCTTCCTATCCTTGCTTCCATTTCAGAGCCTTGGGGATTCAACCATGGCTGGTGTGCTAAATCAGCTGCTACCTCTGATGAAGTCCTCAAGCCAGAGAACCAGTGATGACTACAGCCCCGAGGAACTGCTAATCCTGCTCATATACATTTACTCTGTCACTGGAGACATCATGCTGGACAAAGACCTGGGAGAAGTGGAAGAAAAGGTGAAGAAAGCATTGGCCCATGTCTTCTCTGAGGAGTCTGAGCTGTCCCCTTTGCTGCAGAAAGTCACAGGTGAGTGTGGAGCATTGCTGTAAAACACAAACCCCGAGAATACACGGGCTTCTGTGTCAGCCACCTGCAGGACCAGGCTGTCTTCCCATAGATTACACAGAGCTGGAATGGAATGGTCTGCCAAGTGCTTATCAGAATTCATGGTTGTTGGTGTCAAAGCCTGGGTCAAATAGCAAAATATTCAGAGAAGAAATTAGTTTGTAAGGTGTTACACAGTGTCACAGGATTAGAACTGGCCATTTTCAGGAATTTAATATTATTTCAAGACTTATTCTTCATTTGAATTATAGTTAATTAGTACTATCCAAAATGACATTGTAGCATCCCAGTAAAGTAGGCTGTGCTCGTTTGTGGGAAATCTACAATTATTGAAACTATAATGAGCTGTCTTCTCACTCATGAGGGCATCCATATGTAGTGTGTTAACTCGTTTTCAGCAATTTACATTTTGTGTAAAGCTAATTTAATTGGTATAAGTCATTGCTAGAAGTTATTGAAGCCTATACATAAAGCACAAATACTTTTAAAGCAGTCCAGGTTTTCATTCATTCATTCATTCATTCATTCACACACTCATGTGTGTGTAGATGTATGTGGACATCCTTGGTCAGGTAAGCTCAAGTGAAGCAGCATATACATCCTTGTGACCCCTGTGGCTCTCGTTGTGGGGAGTATGGGGACTCTGATCCAGGCCATGGTGCTGGAGATCTTAGTGTCCCATACATATGTTTTACTTTGTGCCTACTTCTGACCTTTCTTGTAGCTGGTTATGGAGACTAAACCCTGATGAGATGGAAACTCATTCAGTTTCCACAGACAGGAAGCATTTCCTTGCCTAGCATGGAACCTGTTTGCCAGCTTATAATCCACTTAAGTAAAACTTGTGGAGTCTGTTGCCATTTTGTTAAGTATAGCACTATCTGCCATTACGTGTGTTTATTTCACTGGAAATAAATATTGACTTAGAATGGTTTAATATGGTTTATACAATGCTTAGAACAGAGCTTTGATTTAAAGTAAAATTGGATGCTAGGAGAATTTCATTGGAAATGATGTCTAAATGAGCAGTTCCCCAGACAGGCAGCAAGGCTTGTGTGTGTTCTAGTTATGGTTGTTTGGGTAGGTTTTCTAACATCTGGATGGTGAAAGCTTGTTGTTGGAACTGAACTGATGCTCTAGGAATGCTCTCCCACTCAAGGTGCTCATTAACCCGCAGTTCATTTTTTATTACTTTCCTTACACTTGCTCAGGATATTGCATTTTTATGCTTTGAAAACACTTCTGTGAATTCATATTTGTATAGGAAAAATTGTTAGCTCAAAATTTGGAAATCAAAAAAATAATTAATTGTGGAATTTATAAGTTTTGCCCAAACTTTTATTTTACAATAGTAAACATACCTTTTTACCAATATTAACTTTAGGTATTTAGTAGAAGTTGTACTTAGGGTGTTACTTTGGCATATGTCAGCTAATCACTGAAAAACATACACACGCAAACACCATACATGTAACACACAGGTTCTGTCTCTGTCTCTGTCTCTCTCTCTCTCCCTCCCTCCCTTCCTCTCTCCCTCTCTCCTTCCCTCTCTCAGCTTCTGTAGCCATTCAAAGGACTTCAAGATAGATTTGTAGTTGATTAGTATGGACATACATTTATTAATTATGTTGAGAACTCAAATTCTCTCAAAGAAGGGTTTGTATTTACAGCTGCTGCTAAGGAAAATGTGTCATTTATATGTTGGGGTGAAAACTCAATCCCACAGTGTTGGGGTAGTGGTGACTCACTTCTAGAAGGAGGTGCTACTTCAACCTGCATGGAAAGAATGAGTTATCTTTCAGATACACTTAGTATCTTGTAACAAGGCCACTGGCTTTTACAGGGAAAGTCTGTTCTTTCTGTGTTTACGTTACTCCAAGGTATAGTGTTAGCTTTTTTGCTACTGAGTAGCAGAATTTATTTGATTCCTGGTACATATTGTATGGTTAGTCAAATATTTTTAAAAATAATTTTGAAAATAAGTAATTGACAAAAGAATTGTACACCAACTGCTTTACTGTCGTATCTGTCGGCAGGATAATAAACTGACCGCTCTCCCTCTGTGAAGGACTTCACCCAGCTGTCTTTTCTCAGTTGCTAATTGGCAGAACTAGCATTGACTCTAGGTTTTGTGGATATGAAGCCCATGTCTTTAGACACGAGATGCAAAACCTGCTTCAAGCCTATGTAACTGCTGCATGCTGTAGCTTAGGCTTGCTCACCCACAGTGTTTCATGCTGTGCATGTCCAGCCATTCCATCATGGACTCAGTATATGGAGAGAAAACCAATCTTGAGCTTAGTATTTTAGCTATTGCCCTTGCTTCTATCTACCTATATTACCGAGTTGTAACATGTTTGCCATACCCCCCTATTTTCCGCATGCATCCTCTTTTCTCTGCAGTGTAATAAATTAAAATATTATTATAGCCATAGAAGTCTACTGGTGCCTGTCTTTTGGAAGCAAGAGTAACAAACTTTAATTCTGCTTATTTCATTAATATTTCTTGACAGTAATTGGCCATGTTTAAAATCCATATTTTCTTTTATCTATTCATTATATAATTTATTTGTGACAGTTTCTTTTATGTACCTCTATTCTTCCTTTGTATAGGAAGGATAATAAGAACCTATGATTGATAAAACAAAACAAAAGCTGAATGTGTTGGTCAATGGCAGCATACTATTTTCTTTTTTATCTGCTCTCCTTTTAATAGATGCATCCCCAGGATGGCTCTAGAGTGGCAGGCAGATCCTTTCTCTTTGTGCAACAAAGATAACTCTGGTTGGCTTTTGAGTGTTGGGGGTGGGGAGCTGTGAGTTGAAAGCTGGCCTGGCCTGCTTATGTGGGTTGATGTTATGCTTCCTCCTCCTGCTAAGTTCAAAGAGAGTCTGAGTTTCTGTATACTTCAGTGTTTGCCTGCCAGCCACAAGAAAAATAAAGGAAAGCCATTTGAACCGTCTTCAGAGAATGAAATTTAATGCAGATTTTGAGCTGATGCTTGGGTGTCATCCTACAGCGAGGTGTACTGGAAAAGGAGAAAGTTTGAATGCAGAAACCCAAGGTTTAAAAGTTCCGGCCCTGCTGCATCCTAGCAGTGTAGTGTGTGGGCTGCGAGCTCCCTGCCCTTGAGCCTTGATGTTAACAGCACTGCCCTGCTGCTTACCTGGGATTTTGCTGAGCATGAAATGACATTCTCTATGAGAAATAGTATTGGGTCACTTGGTGTTGCAAATAAATAATTTTGGTAGCATTTGTCACACAGGGTTGAGCTCCTCAAACCTTTACAATACTGGCCTGGTGTGAGGTGCAGCTCGATATATCTGCAGCCTGTTAGGAGCAAACCAGTGATTAGAACGGGGACATTGGCTAGAAAGCACTGATTCAGGAAGAAAGACAAAACCTGTATATTCTTTTAGAGTGAAGCACATTCTATAAAGATAAAGACACATTAACTGCATATTAAATGAGTTACATGTGGCTTATGCCCCTCCTTTGTTTTCTTCTGTCCCCCCTACAAGTTTCCCCTCCCCTTTCCTGCTGCACATCTTCCTTAATGAGTCCTCTTCTAGTTTCAGCTCTTTCTTTATATGCTTGGCTTATTTAACACCATGTCATTTACTTTCACTTATTTTCCTGCAAATTAACACATTGGATTTTAATACATAAAACTAATTTGGATAAAATCATTGGTTAAACAGTTATCATTACTGCTCATTCATTTATTTCCCTGCATTTTTATGGTGCCTTAAATGCAAGGTCATAAGGGCACTAGCTCTCTGTTTAGTTCAGTTTAATGCAAAATGAGAGAATGAATAATTCAGAATATGTCAAAATTCTGTGGTTCAAGCTTGAGCCATGGTGAAACTGTAGAAACAGTAATTTACAGTTAAATGCATTTTACTCCCTTGTGATAATTTGAGATTATGGGCTTGGCATCATTGCCTCAGTGTGTGCTGCACTAGGGGAACCTTACTAAGTAGGATTTGCTTTTCTCTGAGATTAGGATGTCCTCCTTGTGTGTCCCGAAGCTGCAGTTCTGTCATTGTAATCTTGAGATAGGAGCATCTCCAGAGATAGTCTCTCTAAGGTTTAGAGGAGAAAGAAGGAAAGATAAAGAGGAAGGGTGTGTTGTGGGAGAGCCTTTGTCCCCACCATCATTTCTATCTGGGAAACAACACTTTTCTTGAAAGCTTCACCCAGAAACATCGAATTTTTCTCTTAGAAGAAATGTGGGAATGGACAGTGGGTAGAAACTTGTATTTGCCACAGCTATCCCTGTAGACATGCCTGTCAGGAAATTCTAAAGCAAGATGATGTACTTTAAGGTAAAGTAATAACCTAAATGACCCTGTTTTATTCTTAGAATATTAAAATTGGCTTTTATTGAAAATGCTGAAATAATATATTGTCAAGTGCTGGCAGGATTGGGCTTATATCCTATTTTAATTTATTATAAGTATTGATAGAACACATCTTTTTATTTAACATTATTCTAAATTCTCCAAACATAGAAACCCTGGGGCAGTAGAAGCATTAAGTGTTGAGACTCTGAACACAGACCTTGGTGTGAGGCAGCTGAGGTCTACCAGTTAGAGTGCTTCAGGAATCAGCTAGAAATGGTGCTGCTCCTTGCATATGAACACATAAATATTTTTAGATCTACTGTGATTTATTAAACCTTTTCCTCAGGTTTGTGGAAGGATATTCTTACAAAACCTGAAGCATTTTCAAACTGAGAATTGTAAAAGAACAATAAAGGAAGAGGTAATATGAGTGTCTCCTTTGAGATTTCTTTTACTATCACATCTGTGTCCTTTCTTCATTTCATAGATTTCTCTTAGTAATACATTAAATTTTCGATGATGTATTTCTATATATTTCTGTCTCTATGGAAACTATTCCACTTTAAAAAAAAAAAAAACACTGCAAGACTTAAACAATCTTTCCCTTGAGCATTCCTTTCTGGTTTGGTAATAACAAAGGGTTGCTTTGGTAACCCTAAGAGTGATTCTGTAAGTCCAGCATCGGCCCTTGCATCACCCACACTTGAATATTAGCTCATTAGAGTAGATGACAGTTTACCAACCCAGGACCCCAGAGTCAACACATGCAGCTAAAAGAACTCATCAGGATTAAAAAAAATCTGCGCCAGGGTTAATCTCATCTATTCATTCTAACCTGTGGGATCTCATGTATTCCTCCATGCAGCTATCAGATGTTTCTGCTAAGGATTGTGTTTTTGTGTGTGTGTCAGACTTCTTGTGGCAGGCCAGCAGAATGAAACAAGGAGCTTCATCAAGTTGTTTTCTTGAGCGCTTTGCAACCCCATTGCTCTACCTTGGTCTTTACTTCCCTTGATTTCTAAGATTTCTGCTGCAAATTCTAATGAAGAACATATGTTTGCTCCCAGATCACTCCCCCGAGAAATGTTGGAACTGTTACATTTGGTTTTCCTATCCAGCATATTAAAACAGTTAACCACAAACACATATTACTAAACAGCCATATCAAGTGAAGTTTAAAATGTTTACTACATATTTAGAATACATCACAAGCTGTGCAGAAAGAACCGTGGAGCCACCTATTGAGGCAGCTGACCAGCAAAGCAGCCTCATTAATGCAAGGGGTCCCTACACATTACTTTTGCAAGTGCTTCACTTTTCCCTGACACATCATATAAAGCATCCATTATTAGTTATAGCACCAGGACAGATCTCTTATGCTGATACTTATATGTGTATAGATCTTTCAAGCATCTTGTCTATGCCACCAATGTTTATATCTGCACACATTATGAACTGTCGTGATGTCATACACCAAAATATGACATTTCAGTTCACCATGGACAGCTATAAGACAGTGGGTCCACAAAGGTCTACATGTTCACTATGTTTCTTGATTGCAGAAAAAGGCCATATAGACCGATTAACTTATGCCATCTAGATTAGTGTAATCAGCTCTGATGTTCACATTACACTATAATCACTTGATGATATGTTTCTCAGAACACACACCCATTGTTAGCCAGCAAATGACTATAATTATATATATGTTTTGACAAGAGGATTTTTAATTTAGGTTTTATTAGCAATAGATATGGTATAAATTTCCCAATAATAAAGAAAACAGTGTGTGACATAAAAGGATAGTTGTTTTAAAAACAGTGCTCTGGTTGTGTCCAGGTATGGCCAGAAATAGCACAGTGTGGAGGATACTTGATTCCTGAGCATGCCCATTGAATACAACCTGAATTTCTCCAATGCAGTTGTTCTTAACTTTCCTAATTCTGAGACCCTTTAATGCAGTTCCTCATGTTGTGGTGACCTCCCAACCATAAAATTATTTTCTTGCTACTTCCTAACTGTTATTTTGCTACTATTATGAATCATAATGTAAATATCTGATATGCAGCTTATCTGATGTGTGAACTCCAAAGGGGTCATGACTTACAGGTTGAGAAAGACTGCTTTAGTGCCTTATAAAATAGCATCATAGCAGGTATTGATTGAAATAATTCCTAAAACTAATGCTAGGCATGGTGGCACAGGTTCCTGATCCCAGCACTCAGCGAGCTGAGACAGGAAAATCATGAGTTTAAGGCTAGCCTGGGCTACAATGTGAGTTCCAGGCCTAGGCTATGGAATGAGTCCCTATTTCGAAAGGAAAAGAAAGAAAAGAAAGAGGAAGAAGAGGAGGAGAAGGAGGAACAAGAGGAGGGACAAACAACTCAAGCTGTTTCTCCTTGTAATTGCCCCCCACATTCAATTAGCTATTAATAATTGTGATTGTTTTATATTATTTATAATTCTCTGAATATAAGCTTTTGGAGGGCAAGGATTGTCATTTGGATAAAATAAAATTACTTACATTTTCTTAACATGATTTATAGTTGGACTTTGTTTTGTTTTTGTTTGTTAGTTTATTTGTTTGTTTTGAGACAGGGTTTCTCTGTATAGCCCTGGCTGTCCTGGAACTCACTCTGTAGCCCAGGCTGGCCTCAAACTCAGAAATCCACCTGCCTCCCAAGTGCTGGGATTAAAGGCATGCACCACCACTGCCCAGCTGGACTTTTCTTGAATACAAATGTGATATTAATTTTGCTCCCTAATAATTACAATAGAACTTAAAAATTACTTGTAAATTTACTGTCCAGAGAAAATATCCTAGCATTTTGATAAGTATTGGTATAAAGTCAATCAGTAAATAGCTATGTGATAAATCCCTAGTGACAGTGTCAGGCAAGATTTTGTTTTCCATGCTTTGGAGTTGGTCTATTGTAGTCATAGTGCCTAGAATAAAATCACAGGTGTATAGCATCATAACTGTATTAAAAGTAATCTTGAGTGATATTGTGAAGCAAGATCTTGAGAATATTGGTGTCTAAATATTTATGTCCTCAGTTCTCAGAGGCAATATACCTTCAGAGAAAAGCTGCCCTTAGTTAAAGAATAAGGAGAACCCCTTAACCCCCAAAGAGATTATTAGGATCCTAAGAGTGAAGAAAAACATTGAGGTACAAACATTTCAGCCTGAAATTGTGGCAAAGATGGAACTCACAGTGTAGCCTAGGCTAGCCTTAAACTCATGATTTTCCTTGTCTCAGCCCACTGAGTGCTGAGATCAGGAGCATGTGCCACCATGCTTGGCATTAGTTTTTAGAATTATTTCAATCAATACCTGCTTTGATGCTGTTTAATAAGATGGATGGATGATAGGTAGATAGATAGATAGATAGATAGATAGATAGATAGATAGATAGATAGATAGATAGATAGATGATAGAGTGACCAAGATAGATGGATGGGTGATGGATGGATGGATGGATGGATGGATGGATAGATGGATGGTAGATGATAAGAAAGAGATACAATAGACTTTAGGTTGAGACTCATTTGATGATGGGAAAATGAAAGACTAACATGTTGGATATCAAAAAGGGCATGTGTGTGTATGAGCACAATGATACTGTGTCTTGAGACATAACTATAAATGTAACCAGAAATATAATTCCTATAGAGGCTGACTTTGTCTGTCTACGTGTGTTGCCTGTTTATTCTGCCCTTGGCACCTGGACTGAATTGGCCCCAAGAGGGGTGGTGATTTTCACTGCGGCGGGTATAAAATGAAGCCCCTTCCCCCTTTTTTATTCCTTTTATTTTTTTAAAGCAAAACACATGGCTGCACCTCTTCTTCAGGCTCTTGATTTGTTGCCAAGCTGACAGAGAGCCAACTGGGACAGGAAACTGATATGGTGCAGTGCTCATTAGCAATTTACATTTTCTAATGCAACAAGAGTTCATGTGTTAGGTTTTAGAAGCTGTAGTTTTATCTAAACCATTCACTAAAATGAGTGGACACTTCATTCTTTATCTGTGTCATGCTGGTGAAGACAAATAGTTTAATCTGAACAATTCTTTTCACATAGTGGTGTAGGATCTGAGACTCCTTCCCCATTAAATGTCTTTGGATACTTTTTTAGTTGGGAATGCAGATAGTTTTTATGAGTGTGGAAACCAAGCACTGGACTAACTATAGTTATAGTTGCTCGTTCCGTCCCCTCCTTGTTTTGTAAGAAGTAAAGTAGCATGCTTGTTCATAATTAATACATGCAGAGTGCTTTATATTGTGTTCCCAGAAACTGGTCTCCATGTAGTGAGTAATTATATTTTTAATAATTTTTAAAATTAATCTCTGTCCTGCCAGAACCTTTAACTTTTCCTGTTCCACATCTCACACCTTTCAAAGAGAATTCAGAAAGCAGGCACAGAGCATCTCAGTGACCTGGGACTTGGGGAGTTAGCACACTTCTCTTGATTATTTCAAGTTGTTCTCCTAGGGAACAGGAATCCAGACAAGAATGACATCATCTGTGCCGAGTACAAGCTTCTTTGGAAACAGGCATTTGTAATGGCTTTTGACTAGGGGTGATTATAGCATTTCAGAGGGTCAAGATTGCCAGGCACCAGGCTGGAGGTGTGGGAGCTGTTAGGAGTCTGGACAGCCATGCTCAGCCTCCAGCAGAACCAAAGCCATCTGGGGCTGTGTGGTGGAGGTTTCTGGGTGCTGCGCGTGCAAGCGAAACTAGCACTAGCCCACTCTTAGCTATCCTTATTGTTATTATCTCGTCAGTTCTTGCTTGAGCCAAATCATGCCCAAATTATTTTAAACATGGATTTAACATGTGAAAAAATATCAGGAAAATACTTCTGAGGATAAAAATATTGTGTATAGGCTCTCCTACCCCTATGTGTTTGCATCTCCCAGGGTGGGCACCAAACTTAGGACCTTGATTGTGCTAGTCAACATTCCAGGGCTGAGCTGTATACCCAGTACCATATTTTGGGGTTTTGATTGGCTCTTGTTTTTCTTTCTATTTGACAGTGGGGAAAAAAATGAACATTTTTCCTAAAATAATAGAACAGAAAAGGACACATGATTAGGCTGAAAAAAATTTGGTCATTATTCTCTAGGGTAGGGAGGAGCCTCAAACATGTTTCTAAATAGTGTGCTACACCCATGGCTTCCTCTGTGTCTGGACTCAGCGGCACACCCCTTGGTATTGGGCCCTGCAGAGCTGTGGAGTATCATTTTCCATGAACGTCTCCCTCTGGGGCCGTTTTCTTCTTTCATTCTCTGTGTTCCTACCACAGGCCTTGTGCTCACTTAAATGTGTTATACTCCCTTTATACCAGAGGCCCACTAACTGCTTTCCCAGGGCAGTACACTTAACCCCTTTAGAGCTCACTCCAAACCACAGAACCTGAGGTCTGCCTTCCCTAACTCTCCAGATTATCTCAGTGCCCCCTATCTGACTGTGTTCTAAGGCAAGCAAGGTTTATTATATAGCTGTGTAATAATTTCAGTAGTATCTGGCATTCCCTTCTGGGCCATAAACTCCATGGGTTCTGCACACCCCTGTACCTCAAGTGCTCATCTTCTCTGCAGGCACAAAGTAGGTTCTCGTTACTGTTAACTGAATGATAGAAGACAAATAAGGAAGGAAGCTGTGATTCTGTCTCAACATGTCCTGTAGCTTTGCAAATGTACAAGTGTGGGGTGAGTTCAGAAGAGTCTTTGATCTGGATGACAGAATGGTGTCTGAAGAACAGATAGACCATCAAAGGGAACAGGAGTCTTGACGTATCACGGTGGGAAATATTGTTAGGAAAACATTCTGTGCAATGAAAACAGATAATAGCAACTGTCAATGCAAGGCCTGCGTTGCATTTTATTGTTTTCATCCAACCAAACTGTTTAGATTCTGAGGACTTTTGGTTCTGTTAGCTGTGGCTTCCCCCAGTTCTGGTTTTTCTCATCTTCCTTGCCTGGTTGGCTGTGGTGGTTTGAATAGGTTTGGCTCCTTGTTAGAGTAGGTGTTTGATGGAGTGTGCAGCTGGGGAGGGGTAGGGGCTTTGAGGTCTAGTGTTCAAGCTCTGCCCTGTGTGGAATCAAGAGCCTCCTCCTGGCTGCCTGCAGAAGACAGTCCCTATTTAGCTTGGTCTACTTAGTGTTTGTGAGAACTTTGGGTCGAAAGCCATCTTGAAAAACAGACTTCATCTGAATAACTAGCTAACTAGATTGGCTGGTTTTAGTTTTCTCTTTGAAAAAATATAAAGAATTCATTCAAGGAACTGTTGGGACTGAGTGGTGGCTGCTCCTTAGGGACCTTTGCTCCTCCAAATCTGTCCCTTGCTTCATCGTATAATCTTACCTACAGGCACCAATGCCATGGTGCGCTGTCATTGCAGTGCTCATGTTCACCTCCCTGGTGGTGGCAAGGATAGGCCGTAGGGATCTATTCAGAGATGGCTCCCACGGGCTGGCACATCATGGTAAACTTGAGAAGGCACTTGAAACCTCCACAGGCACATGTGACCTCAGAGACCAAGAATTGCATCAGTCACCAGAATGTAACACACGAGCCACTTGGCAACACTTGTTAACTGTGTAAATATGCCACCGGGATCCTGAATGCTAAGGGGCCTGGGATCTTTGGCTTGGTTAGAAGAGAACATGAAAAAGTAGCTTAGGAATATTAATTATATCCTTAAATACCTGCAGACTTTAGATGGTGACCAGCAGTTTTCTGTCTGCAGAAGATCCATGCTTTTATTTTTATCTGTGAAAGATTACTTTGGCTACTGTCTTGTCAAAAGCTATCTTGAGAGTGCTGGACTTTGATGACCTTATGAATTTCAACACACTTTGTTTTCATTCAAGAAAATGTCCTCTTGAGTTCAATCAAACCAGATTGTCTCTAACCTAGTACTCTTTCTCCCATGTAGGCTGTGTCTGAGTTAACAAGGAGCACCAATTTTGTTAACACCAGGCTCTGCCCTTCCAGACAAAGTTCAGGTTAGCCATCCTTTTACCACAGTGTCTTAGGAGTGGATACCCAAATCACCTCATGTGGCTTTGCATACAGGACAGTGGTCCTGAGCAACTTATGCAACCCTTTTGTGTTGGTCTTTGAACTAGTAGTACCTGAATCATAACAGCAACAAGATGGTATGTGAGTGTCTCCCATCAAATGACAGCTTCCGTTCTAGTGAGGTAGTGATTACAGCACCGATGCCTGCCTTCAGTTAGAGAAGTGCAGTCACAAGCTCATTTTTGAGAACGGGTTTTGTCTCCCCTTTCCCTGGGTTTATTGGGGTATAGATGGCAAACAAAAGAAATGTAAATAAAAGTATATATATTTAAGTTTTCCTTTTCTTTAAATGCATATATTGCTTTAAGAATTGCTAATTTCTTCTTGTCATCAAATTATAAAGAGGCTGCTTGAGGGGCAGTGATTTCTTCCTGCTGCCGTTTATCTTCCTATCTGTCACTGCTGAAGGGAAATGAGACCCCGGCTTCTCCAGCTCCTTCTAGGAAGAGGCCAATTTTGGCATGCAGTTTGAGGTCACTGTTCGTCACTGCAAGGCTCTGGATTTCTTCTGTGTGACTGGAGTATCCCAGCATATCTGTTCCCAGAGGATGATTGTGCCTCCACAGGTGTCAGAGGTTCTAATAAAAAGGCATGCTTTATAAGCCTTGCCTTCTCCAAACATGGCAGTCCAGCAAGCTGAACCATGCATGCTAACCTTGAGGAATCTGGGACATTTTCATAACCATCCAACCTTAGGGTTTATTTTTTTCCTGCTGTCTTTCTTTCTTTCTCTCTTTCTTTCTTTCTTTCTTTCTTTCTTTCTTTCTTTTTTTTTTTTTTTTTTTTTTTTTTTTTTTTTTTTTTTTTTGGTTTTTGGTTTTTGGTTTTTTTTGAGACAGGGTTTCTCTGTATAGCCCTGGCTGTCCTGGAACTCCAAAGTGCTGGGATTAAAGGCGTGCACAACCACCGCCCGGCCCTGCTGTATTTCTTATACCTAACCCTTCTCAGTTTTGATTGGAGAAGTGAGTGACAATGTAAGGCAAATGTTTATGTCAGACCCTTCTCGGTTATCTCAAGATTCACTCTGGATGAACTTTTTGTGCTAATATTTCACTTCAAATTGTATTGATTACTGCAGCCTCTTGATCTAGTCAATAACTACTTATATGTAGTATGAAATATTAAAAAACCAAATGCATGCCAGCGCCGACTAGGCACTAGCCGGAGGCCTTGGTTTTTTTCAGGCCGGCAGGCAGACTGAGACCACATTATTCCTCTTAGCCAGGGCCTGGCTCACCCATGTTGCCTCTCCCTCTCTGGAGTGCCACCTGCTTTCTCCACCTGGCTCACTAAGTTCCCATGGCTGGCTACTGCCAGGCCCGTGCTTTCAAATTCCTGTGGCTGGCTGGGGTGCACTCTTGCAAACCCATGCTCTGCTGCTATTGCCTTTCTCTCTGGAAACCAGCTGAGCTACTTCGTGAAGGAAAACACCACATTTAGAGTCACAGATAACACAATCACTGCGTGCAGAATCTAGCATCCTAATTTTTACAAACTATTCTATGTTAGAAACCATTTGGTGGCGGATCTAGGATCTGCCATTTGAATCGACAGCCTCTGGATTCCTACATTGTGCCTGCCTCCCTTGCTCCTGCAGCACAAGAAGCCCTTTCTCCTGCATTCCCTCCCCACCCCCCAACCTGGAAAACCTGCTTCCTCACCCAGTGATTGGTTTCTTGCAGTCTTTATTTATTAGGGGGAAATTCCACTATACTTATAGATGAATCTTAATTAGGATTTCTATTGTTGTGATAAATCACCCCAACCAAAAGCAACTTGAGGAGGAAAGTATTTATTTCATTTTATAAATGGAAGTGCTTCAGCACTGAGGGGATTGACAGCAGGAATAAAGCAGGACAGGAACCATAGCCAAGTGCTGCTTACTGGTTTACTCAGCCAGCTTTTTTGTACAACTCAGGACTACCTACTCAGAGGCAGCACCGCCCACAGTGGGCTAGGCACTCCCACATTAACCATTAAGTCAAGAAAAATGCTTCCCAGGCTTGACTGCAAGCCAATTGTATGGAGTCATTTTCTTAACTGACTTCCCTCTTCTCCAATGACCCTAGCCTCTGTCAAATTGAA
>NW_022196905.1:67234263-67236566 GCF_008632895.1 Mastomys coucha | reverse complement strand
CAAAAGAAAAAAAAACGATACAAAACCAAAACAACTAGCCAGCACGGGTGGTGAAATGTACTCTTCATTAGGATTGGTATGGTTAACTTAATTCCCAGGAGACTGTGAACTTCAGGAAATGGTCATTTCATCAGCTGCCTCTTACTACTGAGCACCTGCTATGTGCCAGACAAGATTTAGTTCTGGAGATGCTGTAGGCAAGCTAGGAAAGGCCTGTGCCTTCAAAGAGCTTATGCGTGGATGGTAACATCCTTTCGTTCATATTTATGTTTCTCTCACATGGCATAGTACCTGATATGCAGTAAGTACTTCGTGTGTTTGCTATACACCAAGTGTAACTCAACTGAAGTGGCAATCCAATATGCTCTAAAGGAAAAGGAATAAATCTAAGCTTTTCCCACTAAAGTGCTATCTTGTCTTGATATTTTATTTGTTTATGTAGTCTCTCAGTATAAAAGTATTGTTTTATTAAATTCTATCTTAATTAACCCTGAATGAAAATGAGGACATGATCACTCCTAGGTATGGCTGAAGAGAAGGTTTTTATTGTAGAGATGAGGGAGAGCACAGCCAGAGGCACCAGGAAGAGTCTAGACTGAACATGCCAGCAGAATAGACAGGCCATGAGAGGAAAGAGGGGAGGAGAGTGAGAGAAGAGAAGAGGAAAGGAAAAAAGGGAGGACAAATAGACAAAGGACAGAGCCAAGGACTAAGAGCATCAAGAGAGAGCATGTAGCCAAAATGGCTGACTTATGTGGAAAAAGGGAGCTAAGGAAGGAAAGCAAAGCTCAGGAGCTGGAAAGGTTTTAGGTAGGGCCTGGGAGAGGAGTACTGAGAGGAGCCAGGACTTTGTAATCAAATACTTGTGATGCTTGGAGGAAGCCTGGCTGGCTAGTAGGCAGGGTCTGCTTTGATATGTTAAAAGGCCCCTTAGGTAGCCGTTTGTCCTAGGGCCTTTATTTATTTTCAGGTTCTTTTAGTTTTAGTTTAAATAGCTTAATTTTAAAAAGGTATCACTAATAAAACTCAATCACTGCTCAAAGTCTAAATTGTGGAAGATTCACTTACAGATTAGCAAGTCAATATGACCTCAATAAATAGAAATCCAATCAATATTCTTTTTTAGATTATAATTACATAATTTCCTCTTTCCCTTTCCTCCCTTCAAACCTTCCCAAAAGCCTCTTCTTACTATCAGTGCCTCTTTTTTCAGAGAGAGAGGGTGGGGGGGGAGAGAGAGAGAGAGAGAGAGATCCAAAATACACACATACAATCTTCTCAGTCTGTATTATGTTACTTGTATGTATACATTTTCAGTACTGACCATTTGATATTGGATGAACAGTTAGTGTGCTCGTTTGTAGTGCAGACTGTGTCCTGACCTCAGGACTCTCAGTGAACTGTAACTCTTTGTGTAGGTTCTAGGTCTCCTGGGCAGTCCCCATGCACGTCTGTTGGTGCCTGTGTTTCCCATGTGGAAGCAGCCAAGTTGGTGAGACTTTGTGAGTGTACCTCTGGCATTCCTAGGAGACACAATTTCACAGGAAGTTTCCTGTTCCTCTGGTATACAGATTTATTAATATTGAGAATTAACAATGCTCCTGCATTATAGTAACCAGCCCTTCCTACTAGTGATATGTGAAAGAGATTGCTTTCCTTAAGCCTCATCAGTTTACCATACCATTAAAATTCGAAATTTTGGCCAGTCTTCAGGATGATAAATGCAATTTTGGTATCAGATATCATTTCAATTTGATATTTTTTTTCATTTAAGTAAGTGAAATTGAAGGTATTTTCACATTTCAGTTTAACTTATCTTTTGTGTGAATTGTCTATGATTGCATGCTTTTTGCTCCCCTTTTAAAAGTATAGTATTTGTATTGTCCTTTTAATGAAAAAATTAAAGTTATTTATAAATTACTTTAAATGATTTATTTGCATATAATTTGTTTATGGTGCTTTGCTACTTAATTTTCTTTAATAATCAAACATTGATTTTCCTCTTAAATTACATCTGGATTTTGAGATTATTACAAAATTTCTTCTACTCTCATGCATAGAGGAACTTACTCCATCAAAAGGTAATTTTGCAGTTCTTTTTAATATTCGATCAGTTTGAAATTTTTGTTTATAGTTGACATGAGGAATACATCAAACTTTTGATAAGTTGTTATCCAGTTTTCCTAACATTAGCTGCTAAAATGTCTAGTTGGGAGCCAATGAGATGGCTTGGAGAGTAAAGACACCTGACGCCAAGCCTAATGCCCTGAGTTCAGTCCCCAGGACCCACAAAATGGAAGAAG
>NW_022196905.1:67228963-67234253 GCF_008632895.1 Mastomys coucha | reverse complement strand
GAGAGAGAGGGAATTTTTAGCTATATTTGTTGGTCTCGGCAAAGAGCTGACGCAACTGTATCATGTATTAGAATATCCCCTTTGGTCAGACCTGCTTGTGGGTTTACTGTTCTCTTTTACTGGCCTGTGTGTCTCGTTGTGCTTCAGGATATCATGATCCTGTAGAGGTTTCAAAGAAGGTCTCAATATCCCTGGCTTGGCTATTCCTCCTCAAGGTTCTTCCTAGTCACCTGACATTCTTTGGTCTTTCTTTCCATGTGAAATTTTATGTATAAAGTCAATTTGGCTGAGTGGTAGTGGCGCACACCTTTAATCCCAGCACTTGGAAGGCAGAGGCAGGTGGATTTCTGAGTTCAAGGCCAGCCTGGACTACAGAGTGAGTTCCAGGATAGCCAGGACTATACAAGAGAAACCCTGTCTCAAAAACAAACAAACAAACAACAAAAAAGTCAATTTGTCTATTTATGGGCTTAATAAGATGAACTATCTTCTGATGGCACAGAAACATCCTAAGCAAGAATTGGAACTGGCTCGACTGTTTACATCTAAAGTTGTTTCTTTGTTCCTTTCCTAAGAATTACATTCTCTATAGTTACTCTAAATGAGGTTTCTTCCTCATGATAAGTTCTTAAAATTTTAGTTTAAAATTTTGTTTAATACACTATTGTGTTATTTTTATTTCTGGTTTTGTTTTATTTCAAACAACTATCTCAGCATAGCCAGCCTATCAAGGGCTACAAAAACTTCTTCCATGAGCAACTTCCTCAGTATCAAGAGATAAATGTAAAAGCCCACATGTGTTCGGTGGTGTTCTAATGGAGGCCTGCATTCTGTAGATTTAAAAGAGCAATTACTACCAAATGAAGATTGCATGCTGAAAAGCAGGTTTACCTTAGATCAGTGCAAAGGGAATGTTGTAAGAAGGGTCAAACTAAGGGAAGGGGCCAAAGAAGGGCCCAGTGTCCTCACAACCACATCAGCACTTGGAAGCAGAGCACCTCAGCAGCTCAGGCGTGACTGCTGTGACCCGCCAGTGAGTGTGCATTAGCCAGGCTTTCTTATAACTTATCAGAGGCGAGTGTCTTAAGTACAGTAGCATACGGAAAGCATTGTGAGTTCCTCTCTGCCTGTGGGAGCTGCAGTGCTTCAGTGTAATCTTTGTGTTTGACATTTTCTGTCTTTCTTGAGGCATTTGAAGTTGTGCCAGAAATGGGGATTTTTCTCTTCTCTAGTTAATCTTACAGCTGTGGGTTTGCATGATTTATTCTGAAACACAGTGTAGAAGTAGTGATTACATATGTAAAAATTATAATCATTGCATAGCCATGAAAATATTACTGAAACTTGAAGTTATTTTCTTTATAATTCTTTCAACTTTGGTATATCTTGCATGTACTTATAAAGATAAACACTAAGGAGTACCTACCTTTTTCAAAAGTAAAATTTCAAGATCCAGAGAAATGTTGGAGTAAGCCCAGAAACCCACTCTTGATAACTGCTAGGTTTGGCCTGGTCATCTAAATCTGTTCACTCATCCCTCATCCAGATAAGATTCTCATTGGATGCTTTGCCAGAATGCCTATAAAACCATCCTTTAAATAATGGGGATATGTAATGTAAACTCAATAACTTTTCAACACCTAATTTAACAAAGGTTATTAAACATTGCTATCAAACAGGGATGAAAAAATGTTTTTATGGATAACTAAGTAATAATTTTAAGAAACCATCTCTTAGACTATGTAATGGCTCACTGTGTATGTCTTTAAACCATGCAGACCTGAATTCAGATTGCTAGTGAACATATAAAACCCAGTCACAGTGGCATACTTCAGCATGGAGCAACATAGGAGAGTTGAGGATGGCCAGAGGATCCCAGTGTTGCTGAAAAGGCAAGCTAAAAGTACAGAGTGACTCTGCCTCAAAAATAAGATAGAGAGCAATAGAGGGCGATACTTGACATTGACCTCTGACCTCCACATGTATGCACAAACCAACACACATACACACACACACCCCATTTCTCTTCCAGCACTCATGTTTGTGGGCATTTATTCATGCCATAATTTGCTTAGTCTTTACAACTATGATGATGATACTTCTGATTGTCTATAAACAATCACTATTCATAGACATCACTATGAATGTCACTGTTTTTAAATTTAAAAAAATAATAGTTGTATAGTTCTGTATTGAGCCATCTCTCCAGCCAAAGATATTATTCTTATTAAAAGCCCTAGTAAATATTTGCTGTTTACTTACATTGAACAGATGAGAAAATGAGGCAGTTTGTACATCTTGGTAACTTAGTTCCTGAGTTCTTCATGATTGTAGAAGTAAAATCTATGGGGTTCTCATTACCAAAATGTCCAGTGGCAGAGTGATGCTGTCCGTATACTCACCAGCTTCCTGATGCCGACTCTGGGCCCATCATCAATTAGTGCTCCTTGTGCTTCTACACTAGCTTTCCCTTATCTTTCCTATGTCCACTGAACTAGAAGGAGGATCGTATCAATGTCTTATTAACATTCTACAGCTTTTACTCATGAAAACATTTCTAAAATTTTGGTTACTTTCCTGCAATCTCTTTGTAGTCACTGTGACCAAGATGCCAGAAAGAAACAACTTAAGGGAAGAAAGACTTCCTTAATGTAGTTACAGTTTCAAGTCAGGTCTATGCTCCATTGGTCCTGTGTGCTCAGTCAGGACATTATGGCAGTGGGAACATTGGGTTCCCTTCACTTCATGGCTGAACAGAAAGGAAAGGGAAGGAGAGCAAAAGGGTGTAATCTTGATAACCTGCTTCTAGTGTCCTACTTACCTCTACATTTTCCCCACCACCTCAACCCCTGCCACCAAAGTTCCAGACACCCCTCTCCTTCCAAAGCAACACATCACTACCTGGACCAAGCATTTACAAAGTAAACCTTCAGGAGACATTTTAGATTAAATTGTAACATCCCTCAAAAGACCAAACCCTTTGGGATATTTAATGAGGGTAGGATCAACAATTGTTTGTTGATATAAGGTAAGAATATATGATGATAACTTATTTTTATATTTTGTTTTGTTTTGTTTTGTTTTATTTTGAGACAGGGTTTCTCTCTGTAGCCCTGGCTGTCCTGAAACTTGCCCTGTAGTACAACCTCGTCTCAACTCAAACTCATAGAAGGCATGCCCACCACTGGCCAGTAACTTATTCTTTTCTGTTTGAACTTTCTGGTTTGTGAAATTTTGTGAGCCTCTATGGAAAAAAAGAGATTGCTGAAACAACTCTATGTGATTTGACGTGAGTGGTTTGGAAGGCTGGTGAAGACTTGTAATTCTCCCCTTCCCTCCTCATCCCCAACCTCTGTGTGTGGGTACTTGAGGAAGTGTCTTGCTGAAATGCTTCAGGCTACTCTTGAACTTGTTATGTAGCCTAGTATGATGCTTAGTGTTGGCTGTCAGCTTGAATGGATCCATAGATGTCTAGGGGATTAGTCAAGCTTTCTTTGGTTGTTTGTAAATATGTTTCCAGAGATGATTGACTTATGGGAAAGCAAATGAGGAAGAAAGTCCTGCCTCAAATGTGCATAGCACCATCCAATAGGCTGGAAGAGCAGATAGAATCAAAGTAGGAGAGGGCATGGCATGCTCATTCTTATTCACATTTCCTCACTCATCTCTCCTTTCTTTCCTCTCTCTATCCTACTCTTCCTTGCCCTACTTTCTTCCTCTCCCCCACCACCTGTCCTTGTTGTTCCATGATTCTGCAGGGTTTTTTTTTTTTTTTTGGCACCCTGTGTGTATCCTTTTGCCACTGTGTAGCAGTCCATGGTAAATATGCACCTCAGTTTATTGAACTTTCATCTATTTGTGGCATGTTTTATTTCTGGATCGTGCCCATTACAAATAAAGCTGCTGTGAACATTCATGTACAGATTTTTGTATGGATGTAAAATTTCAGTCCTCGAGGATACATACATGAAAGTAGAAATGTGTAAGATCTGAATAAATAGGGACATCTCAGAAAAATACCTTATTAAGGAATTTCCTTAATAAGATAAGCTCAGGAACTTTAGGAAGGTAGAGGAACTCTCCAGAAGGGAAAGGCTAATTAACATTCCTCAGATCACAGGGTGAGAAACAACCTGCAGGTGAGGACACATTCCTCAGGGTGGACCTTTGCTGACCTTCAGACAAGGGAAGTCCTTGCCACCTCATTCCCTGAAGACCAATCAATTTAAAAAGTCATACTGTTCTACCAATCACATTGTGTCTAATGGCTGCTGTCCTGAAAATTGTATAAAAGCTTATTGAACAAGCTGTGCGGGGGTCTCCCACTTTCCTTAGGGTCTGGGACAGCCTCAGTGCACTGAAATAAAAAATCCTCATTCTCTTTGCATCCATCAGGCTCCATGTGATTCACTCAGGGGGTCTCTGGTAAGCTAAGGCTCAACAGGGTCTTACAAATGCTAAGTGGTATGATATAATTAACTTTTAAAGAAATTGCCAGATTGTTTCCTGGAGTAGCTGTATCATTTTACATTTCAGCTTGTGAAATTATCAGCATTTCCCTTTAAAGATACTGGAAAAAACAAAGCAAATATAGGAGCTCTTTGATATCATGCATCTCAAGAATTTTGTGATGTTAATTCAGCAAAGATTGACACTGTGAATTTTGTCTGTCTTTATTTTTCTAGCATAAATCCTATTATAGTCAGCAATATTGGTTACATGAAGCCACCTGCTCCTGACGAGGCTCCCTCCCTAGCTACTCTTCCTTCTACATTGTAGCTCAGCATGTTCAGTGAGCTGAGCCTGTGCATTTGTTAAAGCACAACCATGCTTGACGGATCCAACAGAAAGCTCAACTCTTTGTTGGAAGATATTTATTTTGAATGTCTTATTTGTTGTTTGTTTGCCAAAATGTTTTCACTTGTCATCCTTTTCTTTTTTCCTTTTCTTTTGGACTGGCTTCCAGAAGAATTGCAGATACAAAGCAGCAGATGGTGGGGATGATGGTTTCACATAGTCCTCTGGGCCTAGTAAAACCCCACTTGCCACCCAGCCTTTAAAGCTTCCCTAGTTTGTTTTCCATTGCAAAACTATATGGTGCTTAGAAATCACCGTAACTATTTCATTATTACCAAAGGGAAGTGCTTACTTAGCTCTGTCTAAAAGAAGCAGATATATAATGTTATTTTGGCATGTATGTCTGAAAATTAATTTTATCTTAATGACTGAGCATGTTGTGAAATGTTACAGAGGAAATATGTTTTTAAAACTTTTTTTTTTTTTTTTTTTT
>NW_022196905.1:67220105-67228919 GCF_008632895.1 Mastomys coucha | reverse complement strand
CAGAAATCCTCCTGCCTCTGCCTCCCAAGTGCTGGGATTAAAGGCGTGCGCCACCACTGCCCGGCATGTTTTTATAACTTTACAAGTATAGATGGCAAAGATTTTCTGGGGATTAGTACTAGTATTTTGTTCATCTGTAGGTCCTAAAACAATCCTTTAACAATTATTTTCTTTTATGTACATGGATGTTTTGCTTACATTTATCTATAACTTGGCACAATGTTTTGTCTTACGCTTGTGCAAGCCAGAAGAGGGCATCAGAGCCCCTAGAACTGAAGTTACAGGTAGTTGTGAACCACTCTGTGAGTGCTAGGAGTCAAACCTAAGTTCTCTGGAAGAGTAATCAGTGCTCTTAACTACTGAGCTACCTTCCTAGCCTGTCTTAGGATTATATTGCTGTGAAGAGACACCACAACAATGGTAAACCTTATAAAGAAAAACATTTAATTGGGGCTAGCTTACAGTTTCAGAGGGACAAAATGATTATTATTAATATTCTGTATATATTAATTAATGCTGGAAAATAATACAGTAAAATTATTCCTTAATCAGCTAGTTCCCCAAATAACCACACAGAAGCCTTTTCCTATTTCAAAGTTTAGGCATTAGCTGGGCAGACTCTCAACTTGCTCATCCACACTAACCCAACAACCTAGCTCCATGTGACTAGTTATACCTTCCAGGCCATAGTTACATCCTTCTCCTCTAATGTCTCCTGGTGAAAGGTCTTTCTCTTTGTTCTTCCCTGAGTTCCTTTCTTCCTACCAGGAAGTCCTGTCTTCCTTCCTCTATGGCCCAATCATAGGCTTTAGCTTTTTATTGACCAATTAACTTGGGGAGCAAGATTTGTACAACCAAAGCTGGTGCATGTGAGAATGTACTCATTTTAGGGCAACTAGATCTTGGGGTACAGAATTTAGATTTGAATATTTAGCACCACCAGACCAACCCCAACATGGAGAGTTAGTCCATTAACATCATGGTGGGAAGCATGGCAGTGTCTAGGAAGATATGGTTCTGGAGAAGGAGCTGAGAGTTCTCCATCTTGTATAGTCAGTAGAATGGAGGCTATGTGCCACACTGGGCATAGCTTCAGCATAGGAGACCTCAGAGCCCACCCCCACAGTGACGTACTTCTTCCAACAAGGCCACCCCTACCTACTACAAGTCCATACCTCCTAATAGTGCCATTCCATATGTGTTAAGCCTTCAAATACATGAATTTATGAGAGCCATGCCTATTCAAACTACCACCATAAATTTTCTCTTGAGGAGTTCAAGAGAAAATTTAAGTATGGGAACTCTTTAAGCAGACAAGCTATCTAGAGACAGCTGTGACTTAAACTTGTCAGTTTACTTCAGATCCTTTCTAAACAATTTTCTCTGGAGTTGTGTTATAAAATATCAAAACTATGGTTACACATGTATCATGACAAAATGAACTTGTAGCTTCTGTGACATTTTCAATCCACCCACTTCATAAATATCTCTTTTGTGATTTAGAATAAAAAAAGAATTTGATTTCTATGCTAACAGAGGGATTATAAGCTGCTTTTTAGTTCTGTTGTAAATGGGCAACTATAAAATGCATTTTCATTTTAGTCATTATTATCAAAAAGTAAACTTCAAGAATTTTATAGTTAAAAAACACATAGTTTGACATTCCAGTAACATATTTTGCTTTGTAAGACACTAACAAAAAAAGATAATTCAAAGAATCAGAAAAACACTGCAAGTCATGTTTGATAATAGTCTAGTATTAGGTGTTAATTTAAAATGCTCATAACTCAAATGAAAATGACCGACAAAGGTATTTAAGTATGAGCAAATATTTTTATACATTTTCATCCTAGTCTCTTGGATTGCTGATACAAACTGCCATAGGCTGGGTGAGTTATAAATGAGAACTCTTTGTTTCAATTCTGAATGCTGGGATTTCTCAGCTCAAAGCAGATTCAGTCTATGCTTAGGGCCTGCTTCAGTTGCTACATGGCATCTTCTCTTCTTGCCTTGCCCTTATGTAGCATATGGCATGCTGGAGTCCTGTGGGCATTAGTCCTACCTGTTTCCTACCAAAACCTGCCTTCTACTGCATCACAGTGGGATTAGAATCTCAGTTTACGAATTTGGAAAATGCATAGACTAATGATGATGTCTTCATTAACTGTCCTTCCTTCATTCATGCCCTAATTTTCTCTTTTCTGAACAAGAGTAGACTGAGGATTTTGTAAATTTTACATGTTGCTCTGTTTCCTTTTGGCTTAAAATTGGTCTAAAATTCCCTCAGTTTATGTCCTTCTTACATGCAGAAGTATTCATTGCATCCTAACTGTAACCCCCAAATTCACCACTAATTCCTGCATCAACTTTGAAGCCTAAAATTTGAAGTGTCATCTAAATATGACCATCTCAGTTATAGCTAGCAATCAGAATATGATGATGCCGGAGGCAACTACCCTCTAGTTGTAAACTTGTGAAACCAAGCAAATTATATGCTTCTAAACCAGAATGGTACAGGATGGATATATGATAGATGCTTCCATTCCAAAAGGAAGAAGTTGTAATAAGGAAAGGAGCAAAAGAGCCTAAATAAATTCAAAATGTAAGACAAATTCCACAAGCTCTTGAGGCTTTTAAGAATCCTTTTCTTTGGTTTTGTGCCCTGTTTTCTATGTCCACTGGAAAGGGGTCCTGGTGAGTGAGTGCAGACTCTACCTGTGCAGCTTCACTGGACAGAGCTTGAGCCAAAAGATCCAGGTGGGCCTGCTTCTGTGGTTGAGGGCTTCTCCCTATAAATCTGGATGGACGCCACTATGCTGTTGAAAATGAGATGATAGTCATCATCCATTCTTAAATTCAGCACTTAAGAGCTCTGCAGCATTCATTGCCATTGTCAGTGTTCAGTTTTCCATTGTGGTGACAGCTCTGTGATGTCCTTATCAACTTGTCCCTTGGACAAACCCTTCATTTCCCCTGTAATATGAACAGTGAACATTTTGTCAATCTTAAATTAATATTCTATCTATGTTTGTTTTTAAAAGTTCATCCTTTAGCATTTTTCTCCTCTCTGCTGTTACTCTAAATGACGAGAAATAAACAAAACTCACTTTCGGCATTTTCTTTTGAAATAACTTTAGTAAACATAAGCTCTTATTCTACTAAACATTGAGTAACACCAGCTCTTTACCAATGTCTATGTCTTAATTAAAGAATAGTTAATTGCAAAATGCTAATGATCATGTGACACATCTTCAGACCACTGCTAATTCTAATGTTAATTCTTTTGCTATTTCTAACACATCTGCATTTTTAGTTCCCTCACTGAAGTCTTGCACTTGTAAAAATTATCCACAGCACTTGGAGTCCACTTCTGCAAACCACCTATTAATGATGATATATTTTGATACCCTCCTATAAATCACTAGCATTTTTAATGAAGTGTAGAATGATGAATCTTTTCTATAAGATTTTCAGGGTACTCTGCCCCATCCCAACAAAATAAGCATTACCTATGGTAGCTATAGCCTTATAATGAGTATGTCTTCTGAATAATGAGACTTGAAAGACAAACGCTCTCCCTGGTCCACGGGCTACACTGTAGAAACAATGTGAATCTCTCTGTATGCCTCCTTTAAAGGTCCTGGGGGACCAGATGCATTGGCAAGATCACTAAGATACTTTGAAAAGACTCCCTCCTCAACAGTAGAGCTTAAAATATCAAATGACCCATGTTGTGAGCAGATGTGCTACTGCCACACAGGCTGTGTTCCATTGTTAAAGCACAGAGCAAACCTAGGACCCTAGGATTCTTGCAAATGGAAAGAAGCACTAAATTCAGTCTATTAGGTTCTAATAACAGAATCTTCAAAGTTTTGAATCCAGGCATTAACTTCTCTCTAGCTATGAAAATCTTAGATGAAGTCCTCTTCAAGGACAATGATGACTGGTTGAAAAATATGTTTCTTGATGGAGGATGGATTAGTTGTGTTAAGTAAGTTCAGGATGGCAAAGAAAGAGACTAGCACTTCAATCAGAGTGTCTGGGCATGGCAAAATTTGATATTCAATCAAGATGCTAAAGATCTGGGAAGAGTGAACACTGGTCCAGGAAGTGCACTTGACTGTGATCCTAATGGAGGTGGTAACTGGCTCTTTTCCACCTTGGCTGGGGTCTTACCCCACAGTCTTTTGAGACTGGCTAATTTTCAAAGAATTGGTGCAAAGAGAGTTAAAGAAAGCAGGTGAGGGGTTGGCCACCTTAGGAATTTTCCTAAGTTCTAAGAATGTACTAGGGCCTTTGTCTAAACAGATATTTACTGGGTGCGTATGGAGGGGGGAATTAAAACATTTGCATACAAGATGGGGAAGAGAAGTAAGTTTAAATGCCTTCTCATAAGCACAATGCTTATAGCACTTTACAGGAAGAGCTGTGCAACCTTACAGTTGAGTAGCCACCTCCTTCCACTCCTGCACAGACCTGCACATGTCACTGGAGTGCTGACTTTATTAGCAGTAAAGTTTCATTGAACCCCATGAAGCCATCTTTGTAGGCTTTAAAAGTCCTAGCCTTGCTTGAAGGGTCCAGGCCCTAGTCTCTTAGACTTTGGTTTAAGAGAAAACTGTGGCTAGTTTGATCATCTGTTCAGATCATTAAAATTTTCTCCATTTCTACTTGAGACTAGGGCTGTCTCACTTTGTCTGTCATTCATGTGTTACCAGTGAAACCAAAATTAATTTTTTCTAAGTTCTTAGTCTCATTAATAAAAGAATTTTAAAACAGACTCAGAAGGAAGTCGAAGGACAATTTTACTAAAATTTAAGAGAAAAACAACAGAACAGATTCACAGAGGAGGGAGATGGAGAAGGAGGGGGAAAGGTCCAGAGTGCCAAGAAAGCATGCTTAGACATTTGTCTAGTAACCAAAAGAAAAAAAATAAAAAGAAAACAAAAATGGAAAGTAATGCTTTTCTGACAGATAGGCTTCACCATGCTGGAAGTGTTGCAGTTCAGCTGTATCCAGGGAGGGGATTCAGGGAACTAGGAATATGGTACACCATTAAGGGGATACTCAGCCCTCCCTTCCCTTTAGCAGGTCTTCAGATAAACTTTTTAGAAAACCAGATAATGTGTACGCATGTACTTGTGCCTGTGTGTGTATGTGACAATTGACTGTCCCAGTTTAATTAATTCATAAAAGAAGACAATAGTTCTTAGTGATTAGGGAAGGTTAGAATGACAGGTCTTCACCCAGGGGTAGAAGTAAAACATAGATTGTACCTTTGACCAAGAGAAAGTAGATTTGTTTAGCAGGGTCAGCAAAGCCCAGATATCCCTACTTTTCTCCTGGTAATTTAAATCCTAAGGACAAAGATTTTAGTGTTACCCAAGAAACAAGTCAGACCAAAAGTTTAGGGAAAGGGTCCGGCCTCACTGCTTCTAAGCTCTGCACTGCCAGTCTCGCTCCCTAATTTTAGGAGTAGCACTTTTCTGTGACAACTTTTCTTTTCCCTTGCTACTGGGTCAGGTCTCTGACACTAGGTTCAGCTTTCAGCCTGTTGGCTTTTGACATAATTTCTTCCTTATAGTAATCATGTCTAGTTTTATTAAAGGGAGCAGTGTACAGCTCTCTTTTCTTCTGGAACAGGTAGAGGCCATTTTAGTCTAATTTGAAGACTTGTGTGTCTGGGAGAGTAGAGAGATCTAAGAAGAGTTGTGGAATGGCTGGTTAGTAGGATACACAGAACACACACAGTAAAGTGTTTCATTTTATGTTGGCATGGTCTGTGACATCCAAAGCAATTACAGTAATAGCATCAATGATTGTCACACATATGTAATAATAATGTAAAAATAGATATTGTGAGAATCACCAAAGTATAACACAAGGACAGAAAATGGGCATATGCTGTTGGAAAACCAGCATTGACAGACAGGCATGCCCAGTGAAAGCTTGCTACAAACCTGGTTCTGAAGGAAAGAGAGCAATGCCTGTGAAGTGCTATCAGGTGGAATGCAGTCAGTGTGGCATGCCTGCACATTGCTTCAGAGTTTCACTGTCTCAGGGATACTGGTTATGAAATTCATGGGCATTTTGTAACAAAAATGATTTTCCTACAATGATGGTGACATACTCATTTTCCTCTGAGCCCCAGCAGTCCATGTTTTTGCCCACATTCTGCACAGTCACTCTAAGGCATCCTTAAGAGACTGGGGTTTTCTCCATCCCTCTTCTCTCCCGAGACCTTACTACAATCACTTTTCAAATTTTGTTAAGACCAGTTTTTCTAGCATGCACCTCAAAATTCTTTCCAGTCTTCATCCTTTATCCAGTTGCAAAGGTATTTCAATATTTTAGATATTTATTATAGTAACATCCCACTCCTAGTTCAAAGTCTATATTTGTCAGGGGTCTCCAGAAAAATAGAACCAATAAGAGATAGGAGTTGAGAGAATAAGAGACTTGTTCTAAGCTTTGTTTATGTGTCTATAGAGGTTGAGGAATCCTACAATCTGCTGTCTGAATGCCGAAGACTCAGAACAGCCAGTGACAAAGAAAGTCTAGTTTACTTCTGCAGGCTCAAGAACCAGGTTCCCCGTTGTCCATGGACAGAGGACCCATGTCCATGGTCCCAGCAGAAAACATATGCAATCTTGCTCAGCCTTTTGTTCTGTTCAGGCCCACAGTCGATTGATCTTTGCCACTCAGTCTATCAACTCTTCTGCAGATAACCTCATATGCACATACATAACACACGTGATGTTTTATATATACCTGTTCTCAGGGCATGCTAAGTTTAATTTTGGAGGAATACCAATGAAAATCACAAATTATTTTGTAACCACCATGATGACTGTAATATAAAAAGAAACTACAGATATTGATACACGCGATACTTGAACCTTCCTCTGTTACTGGCAGCAATGTAAAATAATAACGTTTTGAAAAATGCTTTAGCTGGTGGCTGGAAAGATGGCTCAGTGGTTAAGAGCACTGACTACTCTTCCAGAGGTCCTGAGTTCAAATCCCAGCAACCACATGGTGGCTCAAACCATCTGTAATAAGATCAGATGTCCTTTTCTGGTATGTCTGAAGACAGCTACAGTATACTCATATAATAAATAAATAAATCGTTAAAAAAAAAAAAGAAAAATGCTTTAGCAGCCTGAAAAAGTTGAACCTAAGGTTCTCAATTCTACTTGAAGGTATGAACCTAGCAATTCCACACCTGCCCACAAGCACATGGAGGTTGTGCACACAAACCTGATACATCAATGTTAAGTTATTATTAATCACAATAACTTCAAATTAGATGCAACCCAGGGTCACCACAATAAATGGTTTAATAAGATGTGTATTCAGACTTCAGTCCTGAAAACAGATGAAGTATTAATATATGCTACCATGTGGATGGGCCTGGAAGTGAAAAGCAAGAGACAAGGAGCCACATGTTGCATGATCTGATTTATATTAACAGAGACACAAAGATGAATGGTTGCCAGTGGGTAGTAGGTGCATACAGGGACAGTAAGAAAGGAAGGGGAGGAGGAATGAGGTCTAATGGGTCAGTGTGTCTTCAAGGGTGATCTGTATGTCCTAGAATTAGACAGTGGTGACCATAGTACATGTTGATGATTATGGCAAAACCCACTGAATTGTGAAGTTTGTAAAGTAGTGAATTTTATTGTGCTAAAGTGCCTTAATTTTTAAAAATCATCTCAGGACAAACAAAACCAAATCAAAAGAGAAAAAAAATACTTAGAAAAGGGAAAACAAAGAAAACAGAAAGTTCAACCCTGAAAACATATGACAACCAATTAACTTATAGCCATCCAGATGTGGCAGTTCTCTCTAGAGCTCTGATTCTCATCTGAGCTCTTATTAACAGGTGAAATGCCTAGGAATATGGATTACATATGACAACTATGCAGTACATATCACATTCCTCCAATACCGAGATCCTGCAGGCAGGCGGTGTCACATGAAATGCCTGCTGGGCTGGTGCTGCGTTATGGGGCATTGTGAGAGATCATAACTTGGAACAATGTACCAGATAATACTGGAGGCTGCAGCAGCCAGCACTAGTATATTTCAGCTACTCCAGGACACATATGGAGTTTGTTTTGTTTTAAATCTCAGTGTCTTCGGGTTTGAATGGTTCTTGATGTGATGAAACACATTAGTTATATATTGTACATGTTGTTTTAAATACCTCTGTGGGGTAGTTAGGCATATCAGATTAATTTTCTAGTCCCTGATGGGCTGATTGTATTAAATGATGCTGCCAGCATGTATTCCATGCTGGTGTTTGCTTTCAAGCTTTACAACTGGTTGTTGACTTATCTCCTAATTGCACAAAAATAGTTCTCAGGGGTTACATAAAGGCTTCCCACACCCCCTCTCTGTCATTCTCCGTTATCAATGAAGAATGATGGCCTTCAGGCCATGGAAATGACTCATCAAATAAAGGAATATGAGCTTGAGCCTGAGGGCCTGAGGTAGAGGAAGGAACTGGCTGGTCCTCTGACCTCCATGCATATGTGGAGTACATAAAAATTTAAATTAATGATGCCTTCCTTCATTTTGTTAAGCAGAAAGAGAAAGGCCTATTGATGTGTCTCAGCTGCAATTCAAGGACAAAAAGGAACCTTAATCAGGCCATTCAAAATCCTCCTGCCAGTTATGGTCTCACTGACTTGTAGTTCCAGCACATGAATGATCAGAAAATTTGGAATTTAAGGCTGGCCTGGGTGGCATAAGAAACTATTCTGGAGAGAGAGAGAGAGAGAGAGAGAGAGAGAGAGAGAGAGAGAGAGA
>NW_022196905.1:67184494-67220079 GCF_008632895.1 Mastomys coucha | reverse complement strand
GGAGGGAGGGAGGGAGGGAGGGAGGGAGGGAGGGAGAGAGAGAGAGAGAGGAGAGAAGTCTGCATTTAATTTTTATTACAAATGTTTAATTTTTATTGATATAACATTGTAATAATCTTAAAATAGCCTATAATGTTTTCCCCTAAACATTCTCTAAGGCATGTAGACCAGAAAGTCTTAGGTTCTTGACTAAAACTAGGATTATATTATAAATCATCATTTTCAAAATATTTGTTTTACCCTCAAATACAGATTAAACATGGTTATTATAAGTGATATACTTCTTAAAATTCTAAAGATGTCATGAAAACTCAGCAAACATATGAGGAAGCAATTTTTGAGAGGACTAGAGAGGAAAGCAACATTTTCCTACTTAGTGCACCTGGTCTGTGCGATGACGGCCTTCCCAGGGCTGAGTTCATTGTACTATCTTTAAACGAGTATGCTGATCCTTACCATATGTCCAACTGTTCCCATGTGGAGAGAGGAATTTCCTCATGTACAATGTGGAGGTGTATATTCAGGCACACACGTTTTCTCTATGTGTTCTTTATAGCACAGAAAGGCTGTGTGGCCGTCACACATTCCCTAGGGTTTTTTGCACAACAGTGATTTATAATAGGGCTAGCAGTTTTCATTCTCTCCCCAATCCTCTGATTTGAATTTAGATTAACCCAAGTGGGAAAGCACAATGTAAATACAGCATAGGCAACCAGGAGAAACCCAGTAATCACCATTCCAGAAACCAAAGAAAATAATTACTGATTATTGGATTATTGGATTATTATCATTAAAAACATTAAAAAGATTATAAAACAGCATATTGATGGTATATGAAAGATTCATCACATACTATATTTTCTCATGAAACAGAAGAAGGTAGCTTACCGAGGCATCTGTGAACAAGCTGCTTTTCACATAGTGAGCGCAGCACTTTACAAGCACAAAGGGATGTGTGCATGCAGTACTAACTGTGTTCATTCGAGAAGGATGCTGTATCCACTACTTCCTGAGTGGAATATAAGAAGGTTCCACATTTTCTGGCTTCTCTAAGTTTCCATTTTATCAAGGCACTAGGATATCCACATGAGTTGGACAACCTCTCACTCATTGCTGCCTTTTCAGGCCCAGCCACAAAGAGAGCAATAAACTCTAGTAATACATTTACCTGGGCCCTCACACCCACTAGGATAGGACATGTAGAATAATTGCAGGATATCCCATGAAACCCCATATCAGATCCAAATGAATGTTGTGATCTTCCTTAATTTACTTAGTGTCTGTTCCACTTTAACTCAGTATGATGATTAATTTCATGTGTCAAATTGACTGAATGAAGGATGCCTAGAGAAGTGACCAAGCATTATTTGAATGTGGTTATATAAGGTTGTTTTCAGATTCAAAGTTAGATACATAACAAAGACCATAATTACCCTTACCAACAGAGGCAGACTTCCACCAAAGCATCAAGGGCCTGAATGAACAACATTGCTCTCTAAGGGGGATATTCCAGTTCCTGATTATTTTTTAAAAGATGTGTTTACATACATATATATTTATATATACATATATAGTTACACACACACACAAGGCTCTTTTTCTTTGGAGAACTGACATACACTATGTGAGTATGACTAAAAGACAGGTAATAGCCATCTGACAGACAAATGTGTGCTTTAATTTGAATACGACTTTGACATTGTACATAACTTTGTGGATACTGAAATCAGAGTCCATGGGCTCATACCCTAATCTACTCCTTATTAGTTGTATGCCCTTGGGCAAGTTGCTAGCCTTCCTGTGCCTGAGCTCTTTATCTGTTATTTGAAGCTAGCCATTGAACCTGATTTTAGCATTATTCTCATCAGTAACTTTTTATGCATGAACCACTTAGAACATTAGCAGTGCATAGAATAAGCAAGCAAGGGAATGATTCCTAGTTTGTTACAGAACATAGCCCCTCTAATTTAGACTCTGTTGTTTAGAAGAGCATATGAAACACAGAATGGCAATACTGAGAATGTTTTTCACCCAAATAAAAAAGAATTTAGTAACTTTAAAAATTATGAATTGTTGGTCAACATGAGCCTCAGGATTGGACTTTGCTCTAAATTATTAATTAATTAATTATTACAGTGGTTCCTTTTCTACTTTAAAAACTAAAATAGATTTCTGATCAATAAATGCATTTTTTTTTCTGAATTATTTGCTATAAGAAAGGGCAAAGTGAGGGTTATCAAGATGGGCTCAGTGTGTAAGAGTGCTTGCTGTGCCAGGCCAGCTCAGAGCCCATAGGAGAAGATTGATCCCCAGGGCTCCCCCGACACACATCCATTCATGCACTTCTGCACTCACATATATCGTACACACAGATACATATAAACATGCACACAGCATGTTATACACACTGATAGAAAAATAAATAGACAAAAGGACAAATTTAGATTAAAAGCAGCTCACTGGAGTAGAGTTTTGAGTTTGGAAATTTAGAGCCCTTGTTTGAATGTCAGTCTGTTATTTACTGATTTCTGATCTCGGGCAGGTAGTTACTTCTTCTGAGCCTTATACATTGTGGCATGTAACATGATTCTAAAACAGCAACTGACCTGTCATAGCAGAAAGCAAATGATGGCATTCCCAACTGGCCCCTATAATTTAACAGTGCTACTTCCTATTGACCGTGTAACAGATTTAGAAAATCAGTACAAGCTGTGAGAAAGTGCCTGATAGACCACTGTGGGGATAAGCTCATTTTGGCTCACATCTTCATAGATTGCTGGCCAGCCTTAATGAATCCATTGCCGTGGGCCTTGGTTGGGGAAAAATAGCTCAGCAACAGGGGTTGTGACAGAGGCTAGGCATTTTACAACAGGTATGAAACAGGGAAGGGCCAACGACAGGATGTGTCATGCAGCCAATGACTTATTCCTCCAACCAGAATCTAACTTCTGCCTTCCACCACCTCCCAATAAGAATGTCATATTACGAATGTAGCATAGGCTTAATACATCTGTTAGATCAGAGCCTTTGAAAGCCATTCAGTTCTCAAAGGCCATCAGCTGGCAACCAAGTCCCTACCAATTAGACCTTTTTGAGGATATTTCATATGCAAACCATAACACAAACATAGTTCTACTGTCTTATGATGCTCTTAAATATGCTAAAACTTAAGAGAAATCATGGCATACCAAGTTCTCCTGTAAAATTTTAGACTAATAGCAAGACAGTTTATTGCAAAGAAAAGTCATACACATTTTTTATGTAAAACCTAGCAAACTAGGAACAACAGCTTCTGTGTCTTTGTGTAAGCTATGATTTCATTGTTTTTAATCTGTGGGATTGGCCAAGATGACTATATAACTGTGAATTCATATTTAAAAAGAAATGTCCATGAGTCCAGGAAAGATAGAATGGCTTGTAAGGCTATGGAGACAGTTGAGCACCTGTCAAAGTAGGGTATTACTGAACTTTCCAATAACTTGTTGAGAAAGCTCATGAATAGGAGAAGTAAAACCTAGATTCTAAAAGAGAGAGACAAGCTGTCTAACACATTCAAACACCTGATAGAATCATTAATAAAGTTTGGAGAATACTGACCCCCTGCTGAAAGGACTGCATATAGAAAACTTGTACTGTTTTGTTGTTATGTTTCCTGACATACTAAGATTTTAAAATTAAACATGGCCACACTTAGGTGGAATATGTATGTATGTATGTGTACGTGCATATATATACATATATATGTGTATGCATGTGTGTGTATATATGTATGTATTCATACTCTAAAGCTTGATTCTCTCAGAAGAGCAGAGTCCTCCTTAAAGGAAGAAACAGAGTAAGTTCTACGATGCTGGCACTAGGTATAAAGTGCCGGGCTACATAGCTAGAATTTTCTCAGCATACTTTGATCAGGATACAGGGTGACTTCTGGTGCTTAAATTAAATTAGCAATGCTCTGTACTGCTGCTGGATAATGAAATAATTTGTTTTCCAAAATTGAAAGAGGGAAAGAGAGAAAGAAAGAAAGAAAGAAAGAAAGAAAGAAAGAAAGAAGGAAGGAAGGAAAGAAAGAAGGAAACAAACAAACAAACAAACGAATGAACAAAGGAAGAAAGGAAAGGAAAGGAAAGGAAAAGGACAGAAGAAGGCAGATGAGAAAAGTGTTGGATAGATCCAAATGTGGCCGGACACCTCCTCTGGGCCAGTATAGAAAATGCTGCCAAGAAGTCCCCTTCCCTTGCTCATCACCATTTAAAGGTTCATTAAGTTTGATGGAGAGTCATATTTAAATGTTCAGTGTTGGCAGGTCCTTTTTTCCTCCCAGTCTTTTAAATTCCTCCTTCTGCCACCGACTGGTTAATCCACCACATTTTCCTCTTCACATGTCACTTGCACCTCTGTGCCTGACAGCTCTGAGGACACAAGGCCAGGCAGATATCAGCACGCCCGCTTAGCCTAGCAGTGGCTTGGGAATGAGCCTGACAAGAGCCAGGGAGCAGAGACTTTTCATAAATAATGGTGTGTTATTGTCAGTGGTTTTGGCCCTCGAAGGATGGTAACTTGTTTCCATACAGATGGGTCAACTCTTGCCTGCCATTCTGTCTTTTGAACTTCCTGTTCAAGGGTATGGTTTTCATCAACCTTCATGATTTAGAGAACACCTACTTTATAAGATAGGATTTTTTTTCTAGCCAAAAGAAAATTACTAAAGGTTTTGTATATAAAAGGTTTCTTAGAAAAGATTAACAGGGCTGAGTAACCAGCCAGACGTCCAAGTACAAAATTGTAACTGGGATAGGTGCTTTCTCTTGTGATGCGTGGGAATCGAGGCTGAGAAGAGCAGTGCTTTCCTCGTCTTGTCATTAGGAAACTACACCCTTAGGTTGATAGCAGCTTCTCTTGTAGTTTTGTACACAATTCCTACATGTAGATGCCATTTTGCCCACTTAACATCTATAAATCTTTTGGCAAAAAAAGATGATGTCAGCTACTTTTTTAGCATCTTGATCTTATTTATAAAAGGGTCTGAATGTAGCCCTTAGGGTGAGTGGGGCTTGGGATGCTTGTCTGCTAAGCTCATTCAAGACTCTTTACTGAGGTATACAAAGCGTGGGGCAGTACATTACAGGGTCTCAGTCAACCTCCTTAGGCCCCTGAAGTTGCCTTTATCCAAGAAAATGAGTAATTTCAAATGTTTGTAGCCTTCTAGGGAGGAAAGGGGTACTTTTATTTCAAGGTTTACACAGATTTGAAATTCTTCCTAAAGTGAAAAACTAAAGAAGTCGATGGATGAGAGTACAACCACAGAAGCCTGACACCAATAGCTCTTTAGTTGATTGGTTTTGTCTTTCTGACCTCTATGTAACCCTGCCTGTCCTGGAGCTCATTCTATTGACCAGGGTGGCCTCAAACTCACAGAGATCCTCCTGCCTCTGCCTCTTGAGTGCAGGGATTAAAGACGTGCACCACCACTACCACTCCACTGTTTGTTTTCTCTTTATGTAGTTTAAAGCACTATCATGATTCATACTCAGTATTAACTTTTGACATTTAAATTATGTAACTGGTTTTGAGTTTTATATTGCTGACATTTTCAGTTATAAAGTTACTATGAGATCATTAAATATAATATCTAATTATTGCCCCTGAGCTCATTTCCCAAATGTTTAGTGTTTCTGCAGTGACCAGTATATCCTTATGTACTTTTCCCTGTTATCTGAATATTGACATGCATAGATTTTGGTATTTGATTTTATTTTATTTTCAAAATTCGTGTTATTCACTTATTGCATACCTGTGAACCTAATCAAGGTCATTTTCTAACAGATTGGCATAACTCTAGCTCATTCTTAAAAGAAGCTGCATTATTTGATTTTTAGTAAAATTATTTTTATTGTGGGATATAGTATTCAAATACATGTGTGTAGTACAATTTCTCTATCTAACCCTCCCCCACACCCCAATAAAACAAATTCAAGGTGAAAATAATTGCATTAAATTCTATTGTCTATATATTGATACAGGTTTCAGTTATCTAACAGTGGCTTATGCTAGCACAGAAACTTTTCTTTCAAGTAACAGTTCAAGCAATTCAAAGGTTGTATTTCTGTATGTTTATTACTCTGTTTTTCCTGGCATGTCACATCCATCCTTTTAGGCTGGAATATCTCATATCACATCCAAACCCATGGGAAGAAAGGGCTGCTATAGCAGGTGCAGAGTAAGCATGACTACATAGCCAGAAGTTACACACACGGCCTTAACTCTCCTATATCCCCATGTCATAGAAATGGCATTCAAGTTATTTCTAGTTGTTCTTCCCCACTACAAATTACACTATGTTAACATTTGTGCACTATTGTTTCTTTAGGCTAGGTCCCCAAGTGGATTGTTACATATCAGGCTTTTAAAGCCTTGTGAGGTTTGATCTCATAATTGGATTCAGTTTTGATTGGTAAAGACCTTTAGCTGCTGTCTTAGTTCCCTTCCTGCTTCTGTGATAACACAGCCTGACAGGAGCAACTGAAGGGAGGAAGGGCTTAATTCAGCCCACAGTTCAGGCTCTTACAGGAGATGTACATGTTATCTGTCTTGCATGTTTGGAGGATTCTTTTCTTTTAAAATAGAGCATACGTGTGCATGTATTACAGTTACAGGAAGTGAGCAGAACATGAGATTTGAATTTCATTTTTCACTCATTTTTTTCTTTCAGGCATGATGTATAACTTAAGCTTCAAGATTTTATTTGCTTATATTTAAATCAACAAGCAGATAGAATTAAAAACAATATTTATTATAGAGGTGATTATGAAGACCACAAAGCCTAATAGACCTAAAAGTTAATTGCAGTATATAAACATTAAGTACTTATTATATCATCTACATTTCTTATGGGATCATATAAGTGAGATCTAGAGACACCTCTGTCTGTGAATGAAATGCTAACTTAAATCAGTCAGTACTAGGTTCAGCTATGAGGACAGAACAGCTGTATAATTGTGGCTTAACAAGTTTGATTTTATTACCCCCTTGAACATTTAGGTGCCAGAGAGAAGTCATCCAGGATAAGCATGACAGTGCTTTAGTTACTGAGGGCTCACACTCCTTCTTTCTCATTGCAGTTTCCTGTCTATATGTACCTCACCAATAAAGATGAACAAGAGGAAGGAATAGAAGGCCATGCCATCTATCTTTGAGAATATGGCCCCATTAAAGGTCATCTAAACCAAATAAACCAGAACCAGAAACACTAATATTGTTGGTCTCACATGTGGAAGGAGTGTAGATTCACAAACAAGCATGAAAGTAAACAAGAGATTACTGTGATAAGGAAGGGACCAGATAGAGTTCAGGAAGGGCATCAAGAGAAGATAACGTGGTAGGTAAGGTAGATGTGAGGCAGCTGACGGGTCTGTGGCCGTGCCAGCACAGTGAGATGAGATGACAGCAGATAGGCACACACTTTGACTGTTAATCAGTGGCTTCCTCATCAGCTTCTGCTCCAAGAAGTAACGCAATCCAGCTTCACCATCAGTCTTCAAGTGCATACTCGAACTGGTGGCTGGCAGCCAGCTCGTCTCCCTTCATGGAACTGGAGCTGTGTGGAACTGATGACAACTTCTACCACTACTTGTATCCAGACACACTGCTGGGTATGTACCATGGATGATGACTGCCACATCCTTGTCATGGATGTCATCACCAGCAGCCAGGCCTGGAGAGTATGATGACATGTCTAAGGTGGAGAAATAAGAGATATCACAACGGGCTGGTGAGATGGCTCAGCAGGTAAGAGTCATCTACTGAACAATGAACCGACTGCTCTTCTGAAGGTCCTGAGTTCAAATCCCAGCAACCACATGGTGGCTCACAACCACCCGTAATGAGATCTGTATTTATTTATAATAATAAATAAATCTTTGGTCCAGAGTGAGCAGACACTGAGCAAGCAGGGTCTACCAGAGCGAGGAGAGGTCCTAAAAGTCAATTCCCAACAACCAGATAAAGGCTCACAACTATCTATATACCTACAGTGTGTACTTATATACATAAAATAAATAAATAAATCTTTTTTTTAAAAAAAAAGGAGAGAGATATTACAAGAAGCCTGTGACCAGAGGCAAAGCACAGTTCACTCCTTTATGAAAGCAGGAATCTAGGTCCCTACAATACAGAGCAGCAGGCATAGCAAGAGGCCAAGGCTACCTAGAGCCTCAATGGGAAAGCTCCAGTGAGTGCTATTTCTGGTTACAACTGCTCAGAGCTATGGGCACCTGTTCAGATCCCTCACCAGGGTACTGTTAGGAGTAGGGGACTCATGGATTTCAAACCAACCTACTGAATTGTTCTTGCCTCCAGTGAGCAGTTAGGGAACCTGATGGCCTTGTAAATGCTAATTACTAGTTAGAATACCAGGCCAAGTACAGTGTGTTTATCAGTGGAGAATTTCCTGTGGAGGACTGTGGTGGGTGGGATGCGAAAGAAGAAGGGTGCTTCTCTTCTCCAGCCTTGATGTAGCCCTCACTAACCCTGAACACCTGTGGCCTTGTTCCTCTGACCCCACTTTAATTTTATTTACCCCTGAGATTTATAAATTAAATTAATAAGATGACAATGAAGAAAAAATATGATGAACGTGCATATATATACATGTATGAGAACAGCACAGCGAAACGTTATTTTTTTGCAGGTCATGTACTCTGATTTTAAAACACTCCTGGAGGTTGAACATGGTACTTGTATTTTTTGTCCTATTGACCCATATTTGCTTGCATGGCTTATGTAGCTAAAAGAACTAAAATATGTAGTCTTTACTCTGAGCATTTAGTAATTAAACAAGAAGGGAGACTGCTTAATGGGATGACCATAATTTGTCTGCAATAGCATGGACAAGTGTTTTGTATAAAAAATCTGCAGCTGTCATCAGAATCTCAGAGACATATAAGATATAAACATTTAAAAAGCATGTCACCGCTCCAAAGCTTGTTGTTGTTGTTGTTATGGAAACCTTTTAGATTACACGTATCTTTCTAATCATTCTTATCTGTGTTGTGAACATATGACTAGTCAGTCACAGAGTGGATTAGGTGCTGTCATTTGATAGAGACTCTTGACACATCAGAAACCAATTGGCTCTTTTTCATACGTTCTCCTTTTGATGGGGAAAGATTCTCAAACAAGCCCATTTACACCCCATTCTTTCATCATTTTGGATACTAATCAAGATTCCTTTTGAGAATTAATTTCCCTTTGCTTTTCATAATTTAATCTCTAATTAACAAAGTCTAGTAAACAGCTTTCTTAGTTTAATTCAATTTTTGCTGTTAATGTTTTTGCTTTGTACAAATCATCTGAGCTTTTTATTTTCACATTTTAAGTAACACATGTTGAGCAACACATAAAATGTCAAAATTATAATTTAATTGGGTTTGAAAGTAAACAACTGATAAGCCAACTCTAAGAAAGCAAACTGTTCTGTAGACGTTTTAATGGTTTTGTTTCTGTTTTTATTGTGCATACTCTCTGTGCTTATTTTGAACTTTATAGCTATAAATGGTTAGGCTATTTAATTAATGTCTACTAAAAAGTCTCCCTCTTTCAAAAGAAGCCACGTGTCAGCATTGAAACACATCATTCCAATGGTCTTACTAATTTAATGTCAAAGTAAAATTATGTCAGGACATTAAAAGTATTAAAAATACTTAATTATCCAGTTATAAAAACAATATGAACCAACACAAAGATATATATGTATATTTGTCAAACTGTAAGATTGCCCAGTGTTTCTACGAATATTTATGTACCAGGGACAAGATAATCTCTAGCACTATAGATCACCTTTCAAACTATTTAATAACACTTGCCCTTGGACTATGGGATTAATGGATTTTTTTTTTTTTTTTACTTTTGAGAGTTTCTTTTCCATAGCCCATGGATTTTTATAGTACTCTGTTTTATTATTTCTATTGCTAGGAGGCAGAGTGAGGAGCAAGGAACATGACTACCAGTGGACTGTTTTCATTTTGGAGAAAAGTTAAATTACCAGAAAATTAATTAGCAAAGCAGCAGCCCCCAGCCCCATCCCAGCTCTGGTCTGTAACATCGGCACTTGGCGGGTAAGGTTGTTCCTCATGAGGGATTGCTGTGACTCTAAAACAGAGCATCTGAGAAACATGACTGATAGAAGCATGTGCCCTCACTTCGCCTAGAGTGGGCTGAATTGCAGTAAAATCTGAAAATAAATCAATACAGATTTAGAAGTGCGCTCTCTTGACTGTCCTTGCCATCAGAGTCAGTGTTCATAAGGATGTGTGTGTCACTTATCCTTAGGTGTGAGATCAGCAGATGACGGCTGGGCAGATCAGTAAAGCCTCTGTGCTCTGTGAAAGCAGAATAAACTGCTATTTTAGCCTAAGCCCGGGCATTCCCTTTTGCTGGATTCCCTGTGAATCTTTCATCTGAATTTGAGTCTTAAAAATAAAGCCACTTTCTATGCTTCTCTGTGCCTGCTGAGAACCCTGCCAAAGCTTTCTATGAGGTATCTGTGGATTTGCCCTGGGAGAACACCACAGAGTGTCCCTGGCTTCCTGTTCTAAATGATCCACTCCAATGACACACTGTAATACTACTCAAGGTAGGAGAATGAGCTGCCAAAACCTATTTATCACTTTGCTGCCCTTGGACCATACACATCCGTCCACAGTTAAATAAGGGTCATAGGCAGAGCTGTTCCCTCTCTCCTCAGCAACACTAGGGTCCTGTGTGAAGATTAAAACCAATTATCTAGTGTTTCCCTGCCTTCATTTTCCCACCCTACAAAGTACCATTCTTTAATGATGCATTAAAGAACAAATTGGGGAAAAGATAACTTGCAGTTTTACAAATAAATATTGGCTGTCCAAAAGTAAGAGATACTGATTAAATAGATTGTAGTTTTCCATGAATGGGATATTATTCTACCCCAGTAAGCAGCTGTGGAGAATATTTAATAAAGTGCAAAGTTGGCTAGGATTATTTCATTAATTGGATCCTTTCCAACTGCTTAACAAAAATAGTAAATATACTATATATTTCAGATTTGTTTTTTAATGTAAAATACACATACAAAAGAAAAATGTTGAAAGTACATTCCAACACACTTTTTGTAATCATCTTTCAATATAAAGGATTGCATGTGAATTTAGAATCTCTTCCTATCTTTTTCATCAGTATTTATTACATTCTCTACTGTTGAGAAAATGAAAATGAAAATCATTTAAGATAACTTATGTTGAAGCTTCACTAAACTAGAAAATGTTCCAGTTGGTTGGAAGTAAAGGGATGGACTTCAGAGCTCTTTCTTCTGGAGTTATCTTTATACCTTTTAGAGGATGCTGTGTTATTGTGGAGGAGCTGGCTTTACTCTATGCCTAAACCAGATCTAAGAGTGGTGTATATGAATGTTTCTGGAGGGTCTTTATGTGCATGCACACAGCTTCGCCAGGGTTTTCTTTTCTCTGTACCGGTAGCAGCATGGTACTGTTGAGCTTCAACAAGCCACAGAAGCAGTACTTGTGAGCAGACACCCTGGCGGTCATCTAGAAAGAGGTACTCACTGAATACTATGAAAACTGTTGTCATTCAGTGTTCCCTTCAGGCTGGCTCCTCTAGGCCTCTTGACCAGCCTCACCCCTCTCCTGAGCATAATCCAGACAGACTGCCTGAGTGCCTGTGTTGGTGCAGACTCTGGTTCTGAAAGGCTGCCTTAGTAGCAGAGTGAGCACTTTGCTGATTATGCCTCTGCCACACAGGGCCCTTATTGGAAGGTGATAGAAATCCTAACCACAATGTCCCTAAGCAAGGTATGTGGTCCAGGATCAGAAAGCATGTGTGAGGTAAGTGCAGGAACTCTAGGCCAACATGGCAAGACAGTGGGCTCCATTCTGCACTCCACTCAGGTCCCTGCAGCAAGAGGATGCAGGCAGGAGATTGGAACTTAAAATCTCAGCAAAATGGATGGATGGTATCCCATCTCTTTGTGCTTGGCCTAGTGTAGAATTCTAACCATTATTATTGTCTAGTTGTGGCCAGTAACCAGTTAACTAGGAAACTATCATTACTCAGTCTTTCTTGTTTTCTCTTCTCTCTTTCCCTAGACACAAGTTAGATATTTGCTTTGCTCTCAGATCAGGAACTATAATGATAGGAACAGACACCCATGAGTCCTCAGAGACTTATAGTCTAATGGGAGAGAACTGATCAAATAACACGTAATAATATAAAATTGCAGCTGTGACAAATGCTATGTGGGAAACATACACAAACAATAGTGAGAGATTTCTCAGGAAAATGACACTTGGATTAGGCCCTGAAGGATAGTTTGGCATGGACTAGGAAGAGCAGAAGCTTTTCGCTGCAGAAGGAACAGCGCATGCTATATCTCTGCCTGATACTGATGCTTGGATGAGTGCTCTAAGTCGTCACCATTAACCTTCAGTTTTTAAGATTGTGAAACCCCATGGGACACACCCAGGTAGAAGGGAATATTCTCGTGAAACTATTATATTTACTTTCTGTGTTTTTCCCCACTGGCTGTAAGATTTGTTTTTACAGCTGTACCTTTGGTACAGGATTTGAACGTGTATCATAAAGCAATCACAAGGAAAGAACACATGCAGTGGATGTTCCGATGGTGTTTACTGAATGCACACTGTCACTCCCCAGTTATTTCATCACCAGGATAACTGTAAAGTAAGGACAAAAGGTCAAACATTTGAATTTAGCCTGTCTTAATGACATGTTCTTATATGCCTTTTAATTTTGCTCAAGGTTACGGCTTTGATCTTTAGATATACAGCCCACAGGATTGGGTCTTGCCCACAGTTGTTTTTTTTGTAACTTTTTGATAAGGTAAAGACTTTGTCAAGTACTGTTTTGAATGCTTGAAGTTGGAGCACTTCAAAGACAATTAGTCCTGGTCAGAGCTCTCATCTGTGATTATTTTCATGGTGAAATGGTAGTATTAAATCTCCTGATGTTAAGGGAATGATTTTACATCAAAGCACAGTTCCAGAATTTTCTGTCTGGTCTTGCCACGAGCTCATGTTCCTTTAAGTTTCATTCTTGTGCATTCAGAGAGTCCAGTGGCAAGAAAATGGATGGAAACCAGATGGTGCTGCTAGTCAGGGACTATGTTACTTATTTTCTTTTTTAAACTTCACTTATTGATCATATTTATTTCTCCATGATATAGAATCATGCTGTGCATGCATGGAAATGGTTGGAAAATAATAAATGATAGTTGTCAGTCTAAGGGCAATAGAAAACATTATGTGTATTTAACTTTTAAGTTAAAAAAGAAGCTAAGCTTTTACTTTGATATAGTGTGAAAATAGATACCAAAATATAAAGACATTTATTATAATTTTTAATATAAAGCTTTTGTGGGATAGAATAGTAATGTATGTTGAATAATATTGACATAAAAGATACTATGACATACTTTGAAGTATGATATTGTTAATATAAAAACAGAGTGGTATTTGTCCTTTAAAATGTCTATAGCTTAAGAAACAGTGAAAGCTATCACTGACGCAGACTATTATTGACAAGTTGTTATGGCAGCCTCAGCAGGGTTGCCAAGATCCATGCTTTCTCCCTGTTGGACATCTCTCTTAGTATTTGTGTTCTGAGTTTTCCTACAACAGAAGTACTCATTTTCTTTCTAGATTTCTCCCCAAATTTATACCAGTTAGTATCTGCATCCTCTCTTCAGGTCACTTCCCTGGTCTATGACTTTGAAGTAATTTGCATGTGGTAGAAATATCCTCCACGTCCTGTTTCCTGTGCTGAGCAGCCTAGTGACCTGTGACCACTGCTAGTTAAATGCCTGCCATTCTGGTAGCAATTTTCTACTGAGATGAACACCTCTTCAAGGTACCCCTAGCATTCTCAAGGTCCTTTCTGCATTTTTAACAATTAAAGTTGTCCTTATGCCCTTTTGTAGGTGTTCGAAAAAGCTAACTGGTTTCTTTTTTTTTCTAAAACCTAGTATGTTTTTCCATAAATAAGCCTCTAGAATTGCACTATTGGGAAATTAGTCCCAAAAGAAAATGTTAAGAGAAATGCTATTGTCAGTTGTGAGTGATTGAGTCCCTCTGTGTGCCAGTGCTCATCTGAGTCCCTCTGTGTGCCAGTGCTCATCTGAGTCCCTCTGTGTGCCAGTGCTCATCTGAGTCCCTCTGTGTGCCTGTGCTCATCTGAGTCCTTTTTATGAGTTAGCTCCATGAGCCCCTGAAACCAATGGCTTCATTTATGCCTGTGTTTTCAGATAAGGAAATGTAAGTCAGTAAAGAATATGTTAGTAGGTGGATGATATGTTTTGGGTAAGGCAGTCATATTTCACTATTGTGCAGTTTCTATATCAGTATGTATGTATAATTCTGTCAGTTTCATGTAATAACACCAGCTTTATTACAAAAGATACTAAACCGCAAGGAGCTACATGCAGTTGAATCTCAGGTATGAGTTGACTTTCTTTCACTTGAAGTAAAAATATATTAGTTTTCTATTTGCTACTAAGAACTTATAGCTGTATCCCAGTATTTTATATATATATATATATATATACATATATATATGTACATATATATATGTATATATATATATCATGATGGAATAAGTTGTAGATCTGAGTAGATCATTAAAAGTTTACACTAGTAAGAAGGACATATTTTGGTCTCTTGACCTTTGAATTTCTTCAGCTACTTAGAAATATTCTTAGTGGTAGGCATGTGTGCCATGGTACTCTCAGGTTAGTTACTTTTCATGTCATTGTGGCAAAATAACTGGCGAAGATGACTGAAGAGCAGAAAGGTCAAGGGCTCGGGGAAATGAAGATGCTCTTCTGGAGGACTGAGTTCAGTTCCTAGCACTCACACTGGGCTTCAAGGAATCTGTGGCCACTGGACTCTAGCCACCTGTACTCAGTACACATAGCCTGCCTTCTTCCAGTCACATAATTTAAAAATCAAGTATTTTTTAAAAGGAAGGAAGGAAGGGAGGGAGGGAGGGAGAAAGGAAGGGAAGAAAGGTGGGAGGGCTCATTTTGTCTCAGCTTGAGGCATAATACCACTATGTCAGGTAAGGCCTTGGCAACACAAGCTCGAGGTGGCAAGTCACATGATGTCTCAAGTCAGGAGGCCGAGAGAGGTGAATATTGGTATGTTCCTGGTTTCCCTTTTTATTCCATTCAGGACCCCAGTGTGTGGAAAGAGGCTACTACATTCCAGACAGATCCTTTCTCCCAGTTAAACCTCCTTCCAGCCACTTTCGTGGTGTGTCTTCTAAGTGATTTTAAATCCGATTCAGGGGACATTGCAGATTAACTGTCACAACACTTCCACAGCAACACCTGCCATTCTTGCTTGGCTTCTCTGGTGACAGAAGAAATGCAGAAGAAAATGTCCCAGTCAGCTGCTGTATGTGAGGGAGCAGGAGGCCTGCTGGGAGCAGATGTGGAGGTCCCATGGAGGACCGTGCTGGTTCCTATTATTACCCCATTGCACTGTTGCCTATCTTGTAAGTGTTGATAATGGGATATCTATTTCAAATCACCAAAAAAGCAGCTTGCTCTGCCTCTGGACTAAAGGCTGGCATTAATATAACAACATCAGGCCAGTCCCTCTCACTGCTGTTGTACCAACTTATATGCTAGTGTCCCGTTTGTTCATAAGCTGGAGGAGGACTGTGTCAGCAGTGATATTTACATAATGAAAGTAGGGGACATATTGCCTTTATGAGAATTTGATGCAACATACTTCCCATGGGGGGAAATCCTTTAAACTGCTGTCTGATTGCCTAGCCCTGAAGCATTTCACACATAGGGTGGCATTTTCCAAATGAATAGATAAAGTCAAGAATAGAAGCAGAGCTCTGCCCTGAAGGAACCCATTGTGTGAAAGAACAGAAGGCAGACCCAGATCGTCAGCATCCCAGACCTCTTTAAAGCCCTCCTGATTTGTTTGCTTCCTCTTCTCATCTGTACTTCAGTGTCTTCTGCTCTGACAAGTGGGGTGAGGGGGATGGTGGGGTGTGGGGGCATTCTGAAGGCAGAAAACATTGGCTGAGTCTTGTTTGTCTACTGCGTGGTTTGTGGAGCACATGGGTCCTGGAATGAGGCTGCCAGGGATCAAATGCTGCCTTTCCTACTCACCAGCATTCGGGAAAGTCTAAGCTACCTGGGCCTCACTAGAGCCTCTAAGGAGTTGTAGGCTTAGTGGGGAGCAAATGGGGAGCACTGAGAAACAGGCCTGGCATGGAGAAAGAGTTCAGGAAATATTCACTACTTATACTGATAATGGCAAAATGCAGCACTTCAGTTTTTTTTTTTTTCATTAGTAACAGAAGTACAAAATTCAAGAAAAATTTGATTTTAAAGAAATTCTTAGCACATTTTAAATAAAATTAATTAATTAATACTTTTAACCAAAACCTTAGTACAACACATTTTCTAACAATAATTACAAGATGAATTCTGAACTCATGGTCTCTTGTGGCTTTTATGATCTAGTACAGCAGCAATTCTTAGATCATATGAGGATCATGACTTTCTTAAACTCTTATAAAGAGTGAGGCCTCCAGCGGCTTTTGTCTATATAGGGCTTAGCTGATGCTCTTCATCATTTGAATTTAGACCTGAAAATAAACTCATTACATGGTATATGACAGGTTATAGTAACCTGTCATTAGTCTTAAAAAATTATATTTTCAATAGTGACAAAACATACATTTTCCTTGTCAGGGTTTCTATTCCTACAAAACATCACGATTAAGAAGCAAGAGGAAAGGGTTTATTCAGCTTACACTTCCACATTGTTGGTCATCACCAAAGGAAGTCAGAACTGGAACTCAAGCAGGTCAGGAAGCGGGAACTGATGCAGAGGCCATGGAGGGATGTTACTTACTGGCTTGCTTCCCCTGGCTTGCTCAGCTTGCTTTCTTATAGAACCCAAGACTACCAGCCCAGGGATGGCACCACCCACAAGGGGCCCTCCCCACCCTTTATCACTAACTGAGAAAATGCCTTACAGCTGGATCTCAAGGAGGCATTTCCTCAAGGAAGGCTCCTTTCTGATAACTCCAGTTTGTGTCAAGTTAACACACAAAACTTGCCAGTATGTACACATTTATATTGATTGAATTTTACAAATTCCTTGTATCTCTTTCTCAAGAGAACACAGGTAGAGACTCTTCTTTGACTCAGTGGATAGCAGTGGTGTCACACCTCAGGTAACCACTGTGTTCACGTAAGAGAGTGAGAAGAAATGAGGCAAGCAGCCTACAGCCATGCCTCCCTGACTGTGGGGACACACTCTGAAAATGTATCCGTAGGAAACCATGTCATCGTGTGAGCATCTAAGTGTACTCCATAGCCCTGGGCAGTGTGGTCAGTCTTTTCACTTGACATCCATGTCATCAAGAGTCTGGGTAAACATGGGATATATGAAGCTGCTTCCAATGTATCATGGCATGCTGTCTCATAGCCATTCCTGTTAAAGTACATGCTAAAACAATTGAAACTGAGTTTTACTTATTAGTTCCCATCATCAAGTATGATGCCCTATGCTTTTTCAGACTGCCAATGCAGTGAGAGTGTTTATAGTAGCAGGATTTTTATATATACGAGAACCATGTATTGCATGTATCACTAGGCAAAAACAGCTCCAGTCTCATGGGGACAGCTCTGTGTTTGTTCACATGTAAATCTCATGGACATCATGCCACATACTTAATTTGATCCTGTGTCAAAGGCCTGTATAATCCCACACTTTCCTCAGTGGTGAGTTTTTGAGTAATATGGAGTATAATATTTTTTTTCTTAGAGGAATTGAAATTAGCAAGGTTTCTTGTTTCCTAGCACCTTGAACCTAATACAACTTATCTTCTCCCCTCACCCTATTTCCTTTCTAGTCTTCTTTCATTCTACAGACAATGAGCAGGCCATATTATCTGGGTACTATGAAAAATATTTCTCCTCATGTGAGTGTGTGGTGGTCTTGATGCAAATATTCCCCATAGGCTCAAGAATTTGAATGCTTGATCTCCAGTTGGTGCTGTTTGGGAAGGGGTAGAAGTGGCCTCCCTGGAGGAAGCAGTGTATCACTGAGTGGGGAGGAGGGTGGACTTTAAGATTTCAAAGCCCCCTCTTTTGTTGTTATTGTTTTTTTTGTTTTTGTTTTTTTGAGACAGGGTTTCTCTGTATTGCCCAGGGTGTCCTGGAACTCACTCATAGACCAGGCTGGCCTTGAACTCAGAAATCTGCCTGCCTCTGCCTCCCAAGTGCTGGAATTAAAGGCATGCGCCACCAGCACACTCCCAGTGCTCTCTCTCAAGAAATGAGCCCTCATCACTCTGCTCCAGTTGCTGTGCTTGCCTGTTGTGATGGTTGTGGGCTCTTAGCCTCTAGAACCATAAACCCAAATACACCACCTCTTGTACAAGTTGCCTTGGTCATGGCATTTTGTCACAGCAACAGAAAAGTGAGTAATGCAGAAGCGATCATTTTTCTAAGCCTTAGTGTTTCCATTAGTAAACAAGTTAGACAATTGGACCAGTGGGCCCAATCTTTCAGTACCAAGATACTATTCTTCCCAATGAAAGTGGAAAATTATTAATTAAAACGAAGGAGAAAAGCTGTCTGGGGTTCATGCCTATAATCCCAACATCAGAGAGGCTAAGTCATCAGGAGGATTTCTGTGAGTCTGAGGCCAACCTGGCTACAAAGTGAGACCCTGTCTCCAAAAAGAAAAGGAAGGAAGGCAGGAGGGACAAAGGAAGGAAAGAAGAAAGGGAGAGGTAGAGGGCAAATTTAGATCTAATCATTACAGTTTGTAGATATTTCCTACTGTTTGAAATTGCTAGCAGCAAAATGTCTGTTCTGAGAATTACTGAAGTCTATTTCAGACACCCTTCTGACAAAGTGAAGGGTCTTGAATGAGCTACATTGTACTGTATTTAATTTTGAAATTTGCCTGATATGGTAGAGGCAGCCTATAGAGTATATACATTCTCAGCTATGATCGTGAAAAAAGGAAATAGTTTAACTAAATGCACTTGCAATGCAAAGTTACTAAACCAGGCTGCATTAGAGGAACAGGTTGTACTGTAGTATACACACACACACACACACACACACACACACACACACACACACACACAAAGGGGCTTTATTAGAATGGTTCATGGCCTATGGTCCATCTAGTCCAACAATGACTGTTTACCAACAGAGAGTCCAAGAATCCAGTTATTCAGTCCACAAGGCTGTGTGTCTTAGCTGGTCTTCACTATATGACAAAGTTTCAAAGAAGCATACTCTAATACCAATGAAGGAATGGACTTGCCGGGGAGAGTAAGAACAAGCAGGCAAAGAGAGCAAGCTGCCTTCTCCCACGTCCTTAAATAGGCTGCCAGCAATGCCAGGTTAAAGGTGGATCTTCCTACCTCAAAAGGCCTGCATTAAAGGTTTGTCTTCCCATCTCCAGGGATTTAATTAAGAATTAAATCCCTCACATGTGTACCCAGACTCTTGGATGCTATTTACTTCCAGATGTAGTCAAGTTGATAATGGTGGATAATTTAAATAGAGAGCTACATGGCCTTGGTGCCTGGTACTCCCTCTAGGGATGGTGGTGCCATTTTTACATGTGCCTGGATACTAGTGGGTGTTTTGTTTTTTGTTTTTTCTTTTTAACTTCAGGGATGATACCATGTGTCAGGACTGCACTAGTACACTGCTGTAAGGACTTTGGACCTAAAATTTTGCATCTTTTTTGCTATATATATTGGAACTAAAGATAGTCAACTCTATGAAGTTTATGTGACTGGTATATTAAAATATTTTGTCTTGATAAATTTAGCATTAACTTGTATTTTTAACATGAATGAATCTCTTACTGTACTTCCACAATTATATGTAAATATACCAGTAAAGAGCTATTTATAAGTGAAATAGGGTTCTAGTTCAAATGGTATTTGTAGTAGCATGAAGTACTGAAGTTAATTACCTTTGTCTCAACTTCACTATTTAAGAAATAGTGTTAAAAAAAACTAATCTCATTTGTAATTAGCTTCATTGGTAATGATTTCAGCTGCCAATTGCATGACCAGATTTAATGTAATCATATTGCTCATCTGGGGAATTATATGCTGAAGGCATGATGCCCTTCCATTGAATTTCTGAGATGATTCCTGTTGTGAGTGCTTTTCTACCTGTAAACAGTCTCCCTTCGAAAAGGGAGCTCCAGCTGACATCAGCTTCTTCCTCAGCTTTGCTGCCCTGTGGCTACTCAGCGCTACTGTGGATAACTTAGCTTTCTGGCTGCTAACACAGCACACAGCTGTCACTTGTGAAGAACTAGCTAAGGTCTCCAAGGTCCCTGCCTTCAAACCCCAGGCACATCATGTCCCTGGCTATAATGCGCAAGCACCCAAACCATGGTATAGCAGCTTAGTTGACTCAACGTTTCTTTCTCCTCTGTATTTCCTTCCATGTCCTCCTTGTTTTTCTCTGTCTCTTATGGTCTCCTCACTCAGTGCCTTTTCCTCTCATGCCATTACAGTGTCACAGTTTATAAAAACCATAAAACAATGGAGATAGAGAAAAAGTTGGGGGAGCCCGGGTTGTGGTAGCTAATAAGGGTTCTTTTCTTTATGAAGGAAGCCGAATGGTATACAGTGTATAATGGAAAATCCAGTTTAAAAGTTCTGACATGGTAGTTCATGCTACCTATAAAAAAAATTGCCCAGCATGCTACATTCTGCTATCTGATTTCATAACACTTAGGAACATGCAAATGCCAACCCATTTGTAGTAGATAAAACAATTAACATTTCCGTGCAAAATGTACCCTAAGTGCAGGAGCTCCCTTCCTTTGAGAAGAAAAAGCACATACATTTCATCAACATTGCAGAGATATTGGCAGGGTTCAGTGTTAAACTGTGGCTGAGATGGAAGGGTAGGAATTTGCTCTAAGAATGGACATCCCTGGGGTCTTCACCTGAGGTCATTAAATTGATTTAGTTTAGGTCCACTGGCTGTATTTTAATGCAGTTTAGCTGTAAAAATACAAGGGCCTATTGTGTATATAGTATAGGCAATTCATTGTTAGTTTTTAGGCCTGTCAATGTAAAAAAAGAAAAAAAATATTTGTTTGCCTTCCCTTATGACTTGGAAAAAAAATTACCTACATTACAGACCAGCAGGACACCCTGAAAATGTTAGTTTTGGAAGGAACCTTGAGGAGTGGTGTTAAAAAAGTCTGGCCACATGCTTTGGCTCTAGTGCCAGGGATGCACAAGTTCTTTGGGGTACTGCAGTACTCTTCCTTCCCAGGAAAGTGCAGGGGATGGGGAGCCACATGAAGCCTCTCTCTAGGGCTGGTGATTCTGCTAAGGGTGGTCTGCTATGGGCAGAGTGTTGACTTGCTGAAGCCAGTAGAAGACAGGCCAACCAAATGGGCATACACTCAAATGCCAAAGTCCTAGGAAGCCACTAAATATACTATGTCCAAGATTTGCCCAAAATAAACCAAAAGACATATGATGTACAGGGCGTTTACTAGAATAAACTGTTTATTGTGGGTTGCTGCAGGTCTGTCAAAAGACTGGTTGAATCTGGAGTTCTCTCTCTTCCTTCCCCCTATCTCCCCATTCCCCCTTCCCTTCCTCCCTTCTTCCCTTTCTCCCTTCCTCTCTTGTGCCCCCAGACATTGGTAGCTGTTTCAGCTATTTTTTTTTTAAAGATCTGTTAGTCTGTGGGTTCAGGGTAGTTCTGTTTGTTTTAGTGGGTACTGGGATGAATACCTTACAGGAAATCAACACAGCCACCCCTGCACCACATGTGCTATGAAACAGGCCTGGTGGGACTGCTTTCCAAACCCCGGGGCTTACAACTCCTCTTTCCCAGGAACAGCTCCCGAGCAGCCTTGGAGCTGAAATGAAGAAGGTAGGCACAGAGAGGCAAGCCAGAGTGCTTTTCTTCCAGCCACCCACTGTGTTGTGAGTTTCCAAGGAGCTTTTCTGGGACTGTGGCTGGTCACAGTCTCACTGTCTCAGGCCCTGGAGTCTCGTAGGCTTGGGTTAGAATCTGAAGAGACTGTTGCTGGTCATGATCCCAGTGCCTCAGGCTCAAGAGTCTCACAGGCCCACCTTGGAATCTGAGTAGTGCCACATCTTGTGGGTGAACCCTCTAACATGGTACTCTTTTGGAACATCAGTGTTCCTGTATATTAAAAAAGAAGAAGAAGAAGAAGAATGAGTACCTGTGAAGATGAAGTCAGATGATGGCTCTAAACTTCCTTAGAAGTAGGAAGTATTAAATAAATGGCAGGTACTGTGGTTAACTTATTGTTGCCTCTGCTGTGACTCCCACCTCGTACCCTACATCTGCAAGTAAGGACCCTCTAATGATTGGTACTGCTGGTGGCTTTTTTTTTTTTTTCAGCTTAACCTGTTAAACATTATAGGGTAACTTTAAAACGAAACTTTTTTAAAATTACTTTTCTTTGTTTAGTTGGGTTTTTTTTGTTTTTGTTTTTGTTTTTTTGTTTTTTGTTTTTTGTTTTTTTGAGACCGGATTTCTCTGTGTAGCCCTGGCTGTCCTGGGACTCACTTTGTAGACCAGGCTGGCCTGGAACTCAGAAATCCGCCTGCCTCTGCCAGTTTTTTTTTTTATGTATATAAGTGTTTTGTTCATATGACTATATGTGACTTGTGACTCACATCTATGCAGTGCTTGCAGAGGTCAGAAGAGAACATTGTATACCCTGGACCAAGAGTAAGAAACTATTGTGAGCCACCATGTGGGTGATGGGAAGTGCTCTTAGCTGCTGAGCTCTCTGTCTAGCAGCCTAAGAAATTCTTTGTGATATTTTACTTCCCTATGTTTGGCTTCTTATACCCCAAAAGGAATTAGTTTCTTTATGGTAGACACTCACTAAAGTGTCCTCTTGTTACCTATTATATGCTTTACTGTGGATTTTTCAAGTATATAAAGTACTCACTAACTTATGGACACCATGCAAGGCACTGAGTTAGCCTTGTATTGAATTGCTGGTTAAAACATGATTTTATTCTCAAGAAACTTTTAGTATACTGAAGAAGCAAGCACATAAAACCACCAGAACAGCTCAATGCTATTTATCACAAATTGTGTGAATGATGAAAATACACAGGGAAAAAGAAATGCTCCTGGCTCAGCCCAGGGAAGCAGGGGAGAATTCACTAAGAGTGTGTGGTGGTTTGAATATGCTTGGCCCAGGCCTTGTTGGAGTAGGTGTGGCCTTTTTGGAGGAAGTGTGTCACTCTGGGGATGGGCTTTGAGACCTACTTCTAGCCGCATGGGAGACAGTCTTCTCCTGGTTCCCTTCTGAATAAGATGCAGAACTCTCAGCTCCTCCTGTGCCATGCCTGCCTGGAAGCTGCCATGCTCCCACCTTGATAGTGAACTGAACCTCTGAACCTTTAAGCCAGCTCCAATTGAATGTTGTCCTTTATAAAAGTTGCCTTGGTCATGGTGTCTCTTCACAGCAATGGAAACCCTAACTAAGACCAGAGGGCACGAGTCACAGTTCCCTGTGTCTTCCCAAGTCTAGTCCACAGTCTGTGACACTATTAAGACAGAAGAGGGGGCTTCTCAATTCATATTTAACCATGGTTAAAGCCCAGAAAGAAGGAAGGACAAATCAGATGACTCAAGGTCTCTGAGCCACAGAAATTATAGTTAGGATACAAAACTATTGAGGTTTGTCATCTCAGCCATGACACAATTGTCCCTGTTTTATAAAACTCCAACTTCAAGATGGAGAGTAGATGCAAGTGAGGCCACTCGACTCTTTTCTGAATTCTCTTCTTGTCCTGTGGCCTTCCACCACTGTGTATAAAGCTCTCAGGCTCCAATTGGCTGGTGTCACTTCGGTTTCAGATATGATGTTGAAGCAGAATAAAATAAATAAATCCAGTTCTGAGTTCTTGGTCATCTTGAAGTGTTCCTCATGGCCTCTCTACTATCTGCCTCCATTCAGTTAATGACATCAGTGTTTTACCCAGACTGTTGCCAGTGAAGTTGGGCTGCCACTTCATTTATAGCTAATAGGACTCTGAGCCTCTGCCTTCCTCTTACATCATTCTGAAAGCATTTAATCAGCACCTCATTTCTCCTGCATTTATCAGTGGAGATAAAATGTCACCTCCATGGTTTGCTTCTGAGGGCTGGTCATGTCACTCAGTGGCAGAGCATTTGCCTAATGGGTAAAGTCCCTGGTCTGGTTCTCACCTCTGGAAAGTCTCGATTCTTTTCTGGGCTCAGAAGGACTTTGATGAACTATGCTTTTATTTCAGAAGTGTTCATGGAAACAATAGTAAACACAGACCCCAAAAGAAAAGCAATGGCTTCTCTCCATTATACAACTGTTTTCACAAAGAGCATTTATGTACTTAGGTACACCTGTCTGAGTAGCTTTGAAGTTGTGCTTTTTGTCTACTGTAACCTCTGGAATAAATAAATAAATAGAGTCTAAAAGAACACACATTAACTGAATAATAATTAAAAAATGAAAAGCCTAAAGAAAATAATTGAATGAGTGAAAAGAAACCCTAAGAATGAAGTACCCCACAATGTCACACCAAATGGGGCATCTGGGACTGAATCACTTTGCAAAGACCATTTTTCATGTTATTTTCTCACATCTTCCTCTAACTCCTGCTGAACCCCTTCTCCTGTCCTCAATTCTAAGCAACTCTAGTTAAACTCAATATATACATAGAGTTTAGTATGTAATATAAATATATATAATTTAAATATCTCTCTATATTTGTATATTTAAATATATACTTATATATATTTAGAAATATGTATATTTATTTATAGATATGTAGAACTATATTGAGTTTAATATGTATAGAGTGAGTTTAATTAGTTCTTGCATAAGCATAGGCAGGGAGTTATTTACTGGGGCATGGGCAACCTACCACTGGCTACACCGCTGAAGAAAAGACAGTTCCTTCTCTGAAAACCATTAGGTAAAAAAAAGCTAATAGAGGGAGGGCCCTCTCAAGCCTCTCCTCCATCCATAATGGGAAGACTCAGGCTTGTGAAGGGCTTGTGTAGGTGCATATCACAGTGTAAGGCATGTTATATGTGCATGTGTATATGCCATTGCTATTGTTGCTATTACTGCTGAGAATTCCTTCTCAGCCACCCATGTGAAGGCGTGCCCATGTGAGTGTACTGCCAGGGTTCTGCTTTGCACACTAAGAGTGGCCACACTGGACAGAACTTAGCATCATATACATGTCATTGTCCCTTACTGACAAATCAGACTCACAGGTCAAGTTTGTTTCCCATAAGAAAATACCTTTGCATATGCAAATAAACCCATGGTACTTTGTGTACAATTAAGCAGGCTAGGCTTAAGGGCATGCTTTCCATCCATGATACTTAGTTTATTGCACATTCTTTCTAATTTTCAGCCTTCATTTGATTACTATTGAAATTAAAAACAAAAAGTCCCAAGATCAATGTCCTTTTAATTGATTTTTTTCATGCAGTATTTTCATGCAGATATGTCTTCCCCTCCCCATCCTACCCAATCCTTTTTACCTTTCTACTCACCCAACTTTATGTGCCCCACCCTTCTCTCTCTCTTCTTCTCTTCCTGTCTTCTTTCTCTCTCTCAAAAAGAGACAAAAACAAAGAAACACAAAATAGATATCAAAATAAAAAAAGAAAAGACTAATAAGACAAAAAGGGGAAAAAGCCAGAATCAGAGAAAATGAAATAAGAGTCAATAAAAGTCCTATTAGTTCATTCTGTGTTGTCCATTTGCTCCTGGGTGTGGGGCCTGCCGTGAAGTGTGCTCCTGATTAGAGATAGCTTCTTGGTTGGGGTAGGATCCATGTCCACTTTCTCCTCTCAGTGCTGGATCCTTGTTAGGCTTGAACCTGGGCAGGCTCTTCCTATTGCCACAGTGTCTGTGAGTTCATATGTGAGTCAGTCCTGTTGTATCAGGAAGATACTGTTTCCTTGGAGTTACCCATCTTCTTGCCTCTTATAGTCTTATACTGTCTCCTCTTCTGTGTGGATTCCTGCACTTTGAGAGATGGGATTTGATATAGACATTCTATTAAGGGTTGAGTACTTTATAATCTCTTACTCTTTATACATTGTCCCAATTATGAGTCTTTGTGTTAGTTACCACCTACTGCATCTGCTGTGGATTGAGTAAGGCACTGATCTATGAGTATAACACTGTATCATTAGGAATCATTTTATGGCTTTTTCAGAATAATTGTAGGTTTCCCACTAGGTCCGTGTCCTGTATAGTCTCAGGATCTTGGCCACTTTAGCAGTGTCAGGTATGGGTTGGAGTGGGCCCTAAATTCACTCAAAAACTGGTTGGTCACTCCTGTAACATTTGCACCACTATTGTAACTACTATTGCACCAGTAGTCTTGCAGGTGACTCTTGTAGGTAGCAGGATTTGCAGTGGGGTGATATTTATGATTACTTTTCTCTTCCAGTAGCATGCAGAATACCTTCCGGTACCATAGACACTAGTCAGTACAAGTGAAGTTAAGCACTGGCTCAACTTCTCTGTGTTTGATAACATAAGAGTTGTTCTAAGTGATAAGGCCCACCATCAGATTATGGAGAGAAACCAGTAGCCTTGGCAATAGCCTGTGATGTCTGAGGGTTTCCATGGGGACCTTTTGACCAATAATTCAACAAGATGTAACACATTTCTGGCATTAGAGGATTTACTTCAGGACATAAAATGTCTAATTGAGGCAATTTTATGAGGTCCCATTTTTCAATTCTTGATCTTAGAGCATGAGCTATTGGTGCTCTGTTCAGGAGATTTTCCCCTGTGCCTATGTGCTCCAGGCTCTTCCCCACTTTCTTTTCTATTAGTTTCAGTGTATCTGGTTTGATGTGAAGGTCCTTGATCCACTTGACTTGAGCTTTGTACAAGGAGATAGAAGTGGATCGATTTGCATTCTTCTACATGCTAACCACCAGTTGAACCAGCACCGTTTGTTGAAAATGCTGTCTTTTTTCTACTGGATGGTTTTAGCTCCTTTGTCAAAGATCAAGTGATCATAGGTATGTGGGTTCATTTCTGGGTCTTAAATTCTATTCCATTGATCCACCTGCCTGTCACTGTACCAATACCATGCAGTTTTTATCACAATTGCTCTATAGTACAGCTTAAGGTCCAGGATGGTGATTCTACCAGAGGTTCTTTTATGATTGAGAATCGTTTTCGCTATCCTAGGTTTTTTGTTATTCCAGATGAATTTGCAAATTGCTCTTTCCAAGTCTGTGAAGAATTGAGTTGGAATTTTGATGGGGATTGCATTGAATCTGTAGATTGCTTTAAACATAGTAAAAGCAATATATAGCAAACCAGTAGCCAACATCAAACTAAATGGAGAGAAACTTGAAGCAATCCCACTAAAGTCAGGGACTAGACAAGGCTGCTCACTCTCTCCCTACCTATACAATATTGTACTTAAAGTCCTAGCCAGAGCAGTTAGACAACAAAAGGAGATCAAAGGGATACAAATTGGAAAGGAAGAAGTGAAATTATCACTATTTGCTGATGATATGATAGCATACTTCAGTGAGCCCAAAAATTCCACCAGAGAGCTCCTAAACCTGGTAAATAACTTTAGCAAAGTAGCTGGATATAAAATTAACTCAAGCAAATCAGTGACCTTCCTCTACACAAAGGATAAACAGGCTGAGAAAGAAATTAGGGAAACAACACCCTTCACAATAGTCACAAATAATATAAAATACCTTGGTGTGACTCTAACTAAGCAAGTAAAAGGTCTGTATGACAAGAACTTCAAGTGTCTGAAGAAGGAAATCAAAGAAGATCTCAGAAGATGGAAAGGTCTCCCATGTTCATGGATTGGCAGGATTAATATAGTAAACTTATCATTTTATAATAAAAATCCAGTGAAATATAGTGAGTCCTCTATAGGAATATCCATAAAATCAGCACGGTATGTTGTAAGTAAGATGCCTGCTTTCTAAGCACTTAGATTTCTAATAATAAGAAAAGGTAGTTTCAGGACAAGTAAGATGATTCAGTGTATAAAGAGAAACTTTTTACCAAGCCTGACAAACTCAGTTCATAGGACTCGTGTAGAAAGAGCGAACCACCTCCTGCAAGGTGTCCTCTGATCTCCACATATACTGCATGCACACATATAAATAATAAGTTTTGGGGGTTTTGTTTTTTGTTTTTTTGTTTTTCAAGTCAGGGTTTCTCTGTATAGCCCTGGCTGTCCTGGAACTCACTCTGTAGATCAGGCTGGCCTCGAACTCAGAAATCTGCCTGCCTCTGCCTCCCAAGTGCTGAGATTAAAGGCATGTGCCACCACTGCCTGGCAATAAGTTTCTAAAAACAACAAATGTACTCACATGTCATGGTGGTTTGTGATCCAGTAAACAGAACATGAAGGGGGATGAGGAATTTATTAAAGGTTACATTGCCAGTTGTGGTGGTGCACACCAGTAGGATTTGCTGAAGGAGGCAGAGTCAGGAGGATCATGAGTTCAAGGCCATCCTGGGTTACAGTGATTGGGGCATCTTGGATCATGTGCTTGCTTCCTATATAACCAATAATGTCAGGGCAGAATCATAGTAAAAAACAAAAGAATAGTCAGTTTTGACAAAGGATTCCTGGGTGAGGGTGGAGAGTAGAGGCTACAGAAGGAGAGTGCTGTAGCATGTGTGCACCCCCAAAGACCTCTGTTTTGACTTGGTCCCCAGGGAGCAGAACTGGGACAGAATGGAAGGACAAGAGTTTCATTAGGGCCTTGATGGTAAAGAGTGAGAGAGCAGAGACCCCTCTGCAATGTCAGTTTGACACTTGGGACAGGACAGAGCAAAACCAGGACTGGGAGGAGGGAAAAGTCTAAGCATGAATAAAGTCTAAGCAAGGCGTGCACAACCCAAGGACAATGGGTTTAGAGAAAGTAGACAAGACCAGCACACACCCATCTTCAGCCACTGGCTGGCCAGGACTCTGAATCTGAGCGTGGTGCAGTGGCTTGGCCACTGGGGGCTGTCCACTGACTGTGCTACTTGCCAACACAAAACGAGGCCTTTCTCAGAGGAGTTTGGACAATGAAGGGCAGAGCTGCCAAACTTCTGTAATTAATTGTGACATATTTTGCTTATCAAATGCAGTACTTGTAATCAGCATGTCAGTGTCCACAAATAAGAGACATTCTGTTCTTTGCAAATGTTTATCCATTTAAAAATATTTTTAAATTTGTAAAAAGGAATTTATAAAGTTTTAAAAAGCATAAATAATGTAGAAAGACTCACATGTCTCTGTTTTACTCCCAGTTACCACTGAAAAATCTGGTATGTGCTCTAAGAAAGCATTTTCTTTTTTGTAATATTTTTAATATATCTAATGTATGTGGTATTCAAGTGTGGAGGAATACTGAAAATAATTCTTTATGTGTATTCAGCACAGTAAGGCCCTTAGCCCAGTGACATCTTTCTCCTGCCCCCGTCCCCGTCTTCTGTTGTAATTAGCTAGGCATTTTGTTCCAGGTGCTTATTCTATTTTCCTTTCTGTTTGAGTTAATTTTTATTTACACAGGCATTGAGTTCCACAGCAATCATTTAGTGTTGTGCATGGCTGCATTCTTCTCTCAACGCTGAGTCCCCCTGACACATTTATATTTGCTAGTTGACAGCCGCCTGAGATCTCTAGCCTAATCATGACACTTTAATTTGGCTGCCATCTGCTTCCTGAGTTCTTTTGGCGGGAAGCCATCTCTCTGACTTCACTCCTCACTGATGGGGGCTTCGTCTGATGACTCCTCATGTGCCTCCCTCTTGTACATCTGAAAGACGGCCTCCACCAGCATTTTGAAGTAAAGTCTTACTGAGGTGGTTCCCTAGCCACCGTCCCTTATTTAAGGAGAAGTCATTTGGCTAATGTGTGATGTCAGTGTTTGTGGATGACCACTTATGCTGCCTTGGTTACAAATGCTGTCGTGACACTTTCTTTCAGAAAGAGTCCCTTTGGCCCCACAACCATTCTAACTCATGATGTCCAGGTGACCAAAGACAGAGAAAGCCCCATACCTCTAGCTGTGATAAACCAGGGATCTCAATTTGATAAGTCAGTGCATTCCTATAAGGAACCTGTAGATGCTGCTCTGAGAAGGGAGGTTTCAGAGTGATTGAGGGCCTCTGTTAGCCCCTGTTTAGGGGAATATTATATTTGTCTAAGTTGAGGAAAAGTGAGATAGAATTCTAACATTCTGCTGGGGAGAAATGGGCTGGGACCTAATAAAGTTGAAACTGTCTTAATAAATGAAGAACTTTTTAGAGGGAATTTATCTGAAGCCAGAGCTCTTTCATGTATGTGTTCCTGGACATCTTATTTTGTTTATTTACATATTGGATCCCGCCTTAAAATTCTAGTTTTGTGGAATTCGAGCGTTCATTTCTCTTTCGTTTTAATTCAGGAAATCTAATGAGTATGGCTTTGTGGACCAAGCTGAGCCAGATCCTGCCTGGTTGGCTAGCTCTAGCTGAGCTGAACCAAGGAAAGTCAGGCCCCGTGTTGTCAGAACATGTGATTTGGTTTTTTAAAGAGAATCTGTACATTACCTACATAGAAATGAATGCCTGTGGCACTGGATTCTTGAAGCCAGAACAGTGACTTTATGCACTTCCAGATTTTGGTTGGGGAATTAGGGCTTCATAACAAAGAGGACGAAAGGAAAAACATCTATGCTTGCACCCCTGTCAAGAATGGCTTTGCCACCCCAGCAGAACATGAATATGCTTTATTCTGGCCCATGAGACTAGCTTTTTACTCCTGAATGTATGTGAGATGTGCTTTATCCCTGTGACAGAGCCTATTATGTCCTCCATTTGTCTTAACAAAGGAGAATATTTATGTGCCACATTGTTACACTAACAAAGAGGGACAAATATAAAAATAAAGTTCATAGAGATAGCAAGTAATAAAATGAAGAGCTCCATAAGCCCTGGAAAATTGGGCTGGATAAAGAGTAAACTGTCAGCACCCTCAGGACTGAGTAAGTATTTGAAGCAGCCATTTATGTATCTCCTCTGAGCATCATCAGACTGGCCCTGGCCCACACTCACAGGGCACAAACAATGTGGTTCATTTGTTGCCTTTGTCCCCACCCAGTGCTTATTCTTACAATACCCTCAGCCTAGGCATTGCAAACTTGAGAGTCACACCATATATTTCATCTCCTTATTTAAATGCCACTTTACTCTGCTCAGTGGTGGTGTATCTACAAGTGTAGTAAGATGGTGGTGTAGTTTGCAGAGAGTTGTTACTGAAATTTGACCATTAAAACTATGTCTACCAAGTCATGCAGTAATTACAAATCCCCGCCAAACCCAAAACACATTGTGAACTCAGTCAACTCACCAAGGCCTTTCCCCCCAGTACCAGCAGGGGTAATTTCTCAGGCACCCCTAAGTCTACAGAAGGCAATATAGAGAATAGCCACAGTAAGGTTCTAGAAATAAGCCTTTGTCATTGGGGGTCTCCCAGATGGCTGCATAAGCCCTTTTAATTAGCATATTACTGACCCAATAATAGCTTCTTCTGAGAAGCGTTTTATATTCCAGTCTACCCATCTGGCATGTATATGCTGCTTAAGGACCACATAATAAAAGTCTTTATGAAGATATGCGCAACATATGTCTGGTAGCACATTTATAGATTAAATAGTCCCCATGGTTCTCTATACCCCACTTCGCCAAGCAGGGAAGCAACTAGACAGCTAAACCCAGCGTGGTTAGTTAATTCTGCAAGAATGTTATCTAGGTTGCAAAAGATTCTATATCAGCAACTTTAGAATCTCTCAACTGTTTTCCAGGTCAGTTCCCATTTCACCACTGGTAGAGCTCTTCTCAAAATTATTAAGATTTCAGACTAAACAAAGACATCTACTGGCAATGAGGGAGGGGGCATGAACCTGCCATGACAGGAGGTGGTAGGACCCAGATGACTGAGGTGAACAGAAGATGGGAGACCTGGAGAACAGCTGTAACTTCCTGTAGCTTTAAGCACTCACAGACACTGTCATCCAGATCGTCAGCCAAAGCAGCCAGTACACTTCTAAGGCACACAGCAACATCCTTCTCAGGAGCTAACTAGCTGTCCTCACGAAACCGTAGAGTCACACATCCTTTTATTTCATTTTCACTTTATTGCAGTATAGGAAATTAAATTGGGTTGAATGAACCCTTTCTTATGAGGTTGAGATATAGAGGGAAAAAGTTTAATTTTATTCAAAGTACATCAAGAATCTATAGGAGTATTTTTCTTAGCATTAAAATGGTATGTGTGTATGGGGTATGTGGGAAGGGTGTGTGTGTGTGTGTGTGTGTGTGTGTGTGTGTGTGTGTGTGTGTGTGTGTGTGCCTGGGCATGAGTAAGGTATTTTTGTTATCTTTTTCTTAGCTTCACCCAATACTCTTGCCCTTACACCTGTCACATACACTCTGTGTGTGTGTTTCTGTGCCCCCCACCTGTTGTGCATATAGTGAATTCTTTATGGGAAGGCTCACAGACTTCAGACAGAGGCTTGACTGCTATGCAAAACTCTCCTTACAAATCTATTTTTCATCAAAACCAGACTGCTACAGTGAGAGTGATTGAAAATGAGTCCTGCTGTGAACATTTGAGCATCTGTAAAGTAAAATACAGGAGCCCAATTATCAATCAGAAAAGGATCTGAGAAATTGCAGTTGCCTTTACAGTCGAGGCTGAGCCAAGGTAAGGCAAAGTCATCCACACAGCCAGCTGCTCAATGCAATCCTCTTCAGATGCGTGAAAGGATGTGCCTGTGGCACAGAGCTAGATTCCAGCAGGTGCCAGTAAATAACTTAGTAAATACCACTCAGAAAACACCACTTGGCTGGACTTGTCTTCATTTTTTCTTTTCAAAAGTATCTCCTCCACATATTGTTCTTATTAAGAAAAATTCTGGGAACCATGGGCCCTTCTAGAGTCAATTTATGTTTCCAATTAATTTTCAAAATGCATTACATTTACAGCCTGATGTTGGCCAGCACTCTCTCAAAAATCCATGGCAAAAATCATTTTATTTTCACTGAATGCAATCTTCATAAAATTTCAATATGCTGGCTTACAGTTAGGTGTAATGTTCCAAGAAAATATCCAAGATCTATATTTCCCAGGGTTTGCCTAGACTGTGACATTCTCCCACTGCACTGCTGTCATGTTTATCACAGACCTTTCCCTGTGGCCTGGCTCAGATGGGATGCATTCTCTGTCCTACAGTGGATAAGTGTGGCTTTACACTGATTAGACACTTTTCTGTGAAAAGACAGCCGTAAGTCTGAGATGTAAGGCTTGGAAGCCCCTGGAGGCTGAGCCTCTGTATGAACCATACCCACAGGTGTCTCTCATGTGAGTTTGCATTTTTCATTGGCTATACAGAATATTCGTTTATATTTTCTCTTTCCAATCTTTCACCACATTGTTAAGACTTAATGATGTCAATTTAAATTACATTCTTCATAATAAACTTTTAATGATTAATGAGGTTTTAATGCATTAAGTCTTCTTTATTGTTATAAACCCACATTTGATTTGCTCTGAAAAAAATTAACTTTTTGTCATTCATTTACTTGTAAAATTTGGTCCCTCTTTAGCTTTTTAAATCTACACATAAGGATTCTTGTGTAAACTGTGCTGTTATTATACTGGTAACAGAAGAAAATCTCTTTAAGCTTGGCAGACGCTTACAGATTGGCAACCTCAAGTGTCTCTGTGATGTGCTGTTGGGCTAGGCTGTATTCAGTGACATGTAAATGTTAGTCTATAAGGGAGAAGCTCCCAGTTTCACTCTCAAATCTAAATCTAAACTCAAAGTCAGGCTTCCATGTCAAATTATTGCTAAGACCCAGTTTTAAGTACTTGGCATGGAATAATTTAAATTTTGTGCTTTTGTTGGACATGTGTTATATCATACTTTTTGTTATGAAAGTAATTTGGACTTCACTTACTATTATTATAGATAAAACATATAAAATTAAAGTCCTATCATTTTCTGTATTGCTATTTCTATATGTGTTATACATGTCCACATCTTTGTGTGTGCATACAGGAATGTACATGCACATATGCACTCATACTGGTGGCAATCAGAAGCCAACCTCTTTAGTTCTCATCTACCTTTGCTTGCTGGCTTGATTGGATTGATTGATTGATTGATTGATTATTTTAGACAAGGCCTCTTAATGACCTAGAACTCACAAGTAGGCTAGTTTTGCTCATCAGTGAGGTCAAAGGATTTGCTTGTTTCTGCCTCCTCAGCACTAGAATTACAAGCTTGTGAAGCCATCCATGAGGTATGGGATTAACCTCAGGTGTGATAGCAAGGCAAGCACTTTACCAACAATGCCAGTTCCCACCCCTACAGGTTTCTTAAACCTTCACCACCACATGGGAAAGTTCAGTAACTTCCCTTTTCTCCTACACATCGTATCTTGCAATTATCTACAAATTGACACTCTTTTAGAAAGAAACATGTTACTTCATTTTCCCATATTTTGTGTGGAGGGTCCTCTGGAGGAAGACATCATTTGAGATGTTGATTTCATTCCCTCTTCAATTGACATGTAGCAGATGTCGCTTTCTGCTGTTGAGTTCTATGGGTTTTGCTGGTGAGCACAGTCATGTAACTAGCGCAGTTCGGGTACAGAACTGTCCTTCACCCCAGTATTTTTTCATACTGACCCTTTGTTACCAATCCCTTTTCTCCCTCCAACCCATGGCCATCACTGTCCTGCTTCTGTTCATACATCTTTTCCTTTTATAGACTGTCTGAAAATGGAGTGGTACAGGATAATAGTGTTTTGGATATGGGTTGTTTCACTCACTCAGCACAGTGTGATGGAGTCCATAGATATGGAATGTGTCACTGATTGATTTATTTGTATTGTTGACCAGTCTTTTATTGTATGGGAACACTAAGTTATTTATCTATTACTAGGTAAAGGGCATTCAGGTTGCTTCCATTTTGGGGAATTATTAATTCAGCCATATAAACAAGTTAGGCTTTGTGGACATAAGCTTCCATGTCACTAGTGCATCAGATGGCAAGTGTATGTTTGACTTTATAAAGCCTGTCAGATAGCTCCAAAGTGCCTGACCTTCCACATGAGGGTCCCAGTTCGGAATGTCTTACCAGCATTTAGCATTGCCAGGGGGTTTGCTGTTGTTGTTTAGTTTTGTTTTATTGTTTAGCATCCTTATAGGTGTATAATAGTATCTCATTATGGTCTTCGTTTGTAGTTCCATGGTGACTAGTGATGTCAAATCTCTTTTCATGTATTTATTTGCACATGCTAAGCTCACATGTCTTCAAGTCTTATCTCATTTTCTTTATTGGTTGCTCTCTTCTGAGTCTTGAGAGTTGGTTGTCACTTGTTTTGAGAATTTTTTGTTTGTTTGTTTGTTTGTTTTTGGTTTTGGTTTTTTTTTGGGGTTTT
>NW_022196905.1:67163951-67184452 GCF_008632895.1 Mastomys coucha | reverse complement strand
GGCTGGCTTCGAACTCAGAAATCCACCTGCCTCTGCCTCCCAAGTGCTGGAATTAAAGGCGTGCGCCATGTGAACACCAATACTTTATCTGGCATTGTTTTCCAAATATTTTCTTGGAGACCATGCTTGTCATTTTGTTCTTTAAACTTCAATGATAGCACAATTCATTTTTAGGTAGACTATGAATTTGGTGCCATATCTTTAATATCTTTCCCTAACCTAAAGCCCCCAAAACTTTCTCTTGTAGTTTCTCCTTTAAATATTGGTGTTAACCCCTGCACTCAAGTGTATCACCTATTCAGTTAGTTTTCATGCATGGTAGCAATTAAGATGTATTTCCCTTTGCTTATACATTTACAATCATATCAGCACCATGCCTTGCAAAGCTTATTATTTCTCCATTGACCTACCCTTACATGCTTGTCACCATCTCATATACATATACATATATATATATATATGTTCCAGTTATAAATTGTAAAGATCTATCATAGCTGGGCATTTGGTGGTGCATGCTTTTAGTCCCAGCACTTGGGAGGCAGAGGCAGGTGGACTTCTGAGTTTGAGGCCAGCCTGGTTTACAGAGTGAGTTCCAGGAAAGCCAGGGCTATACAGAGAAACCGTGTCTCAAAAAAACAAAAACCAACCAAACAACAACAACAACAACAAAAACAAAACAAACAAACAAAACAAAAATCCTAGTACTGAAGTTTTCCAAGTAGAGCTACAGAATGTCATATAGACTGTGTCGTTGTTTGTGGATCACTGAAGTCAGAGTGAGCACATTTCATTGCCGAGGAATAGATCTCTAAAGTGGAGCACAGGAGGCAAAGGAACATGAAAGAATCTCAGGGCACCTTTCCATTCTCTGGGCCTCTGAGTACATGCTTGCAAAAGGCCATGCCTTGTTCCCTTTTTACCACTTAGGGCAGTTGAATAGGATGTGGTATGCTCTAGAGCTAGACAGAGGGAGGAGAATAAAGAATAAAGAGTGAAACACAGTGTGTGCATTCTTGGGTTTAAATACTTTTGGTAGGATTTTTCCAAATATGAAAATTGTTGTTAAACTTTTCCAGATTCTTTCTAATAGGGAAAGTGTGAAATTACAGAATGATTTTTTTCTTACACACACACACACACACACACACACACACACACACACCACATCAGAAGGAAAAATTTACAACTTGGAAACTTTTGATATTTGTTTAAGCTGAGAATAATTGGGTTCTTTTGGTTACTAAGAACTTTCCTTTTTTTCTTATATTAGAACAAAGCACTAAAAACCACTGCCTTTTAAAAATCACAACCCAAAGGATCTGAAAGTAAGTGTGCAAGATGTCCCGCAGACAGTGGCCAAGGCAGCAGTTCAGGAACTAGCCTACCTCTCCATTACTGTTTGCCAACTTCCTATGCACTGGCCCTACCTAAGTCTCCAAACCCTGGAGACATTTAGTCAAGTAACTCAGTCATAGGACAATTGAGAGAAAAGTCTTTATCCCAAGTTGAAGAGAGCCATGCAGTCACTGCCCACTTATAGGAACTCATAAAAATGTCTGACCAGGATAAGAGGAACATGGAGGAGAGCTTTCCCTTTCCTCCTCTTTATCCCTTCCTCTCTCTCCTCTACTCCCTTCTTTTTCTCATCCACAAGAAGTGGTACCAAGGTACACTAGTGAACACTCACAGAAGGGAGACTCACAACAGTCCCTCTTGGTTAGGCCGAGAACACCTACCATCCAGACACAAATAGTATTTATAGTATGATTCACAAAGAATTGTCCTAGAAAACCTACCTTTACCAGGATGTACTTTTTAAAATCAGTAACACAAAATAATTTTGTCTGATTTACTAAAACTGTTAGTGCAAAAAACTTTTAAGCATTTCTCTCCTACATTTTTCTGAAAACTTTGATACTTGCCAGATTAAAGGTGGGACACAGCTTTAATCCCAGTACTGAGGAGGCAGAAGTAACTCTGAGTTTGAGGCTAGCCTTGTCTACATAGTGAATTCAAGGACAACCATGGCTACATAATGAGAGCCTGTTCTTTAAAAAGTAACTTAATTCTTGCTATTACTAACCTAGCCCAGAAAAAAAGAAACTAATTACATTTTATTAACTCAAAAATGCACTTATATTTCTCTCTGTGTGTCTCTCTGTCTCTGTCTCTTTCTCTCTTTTTCTCTCTCTCAGTGATTGTGTGTGTGTGTGTGTGTGTGTGTGTGTGTGTGTGTGTGAATTGTTGGTACTCATCTGCAAATCACCACCAGACTTTTAGGAAAGGAATTTGCCTTGACACAGTGACAAATGTAAGATATATCAATTATAGACAATGGGCTAGGGGACCTCTTTAATCACCCTGCCCGTGCCTGTCAGGAAAGCAAGGACACTGCCCAGGGCACTTCAGAGCTGAACCATTTCCCCAGCCCTGTCTTACTGCTGAGTCTAGGCTACTCTTACCTTCTCAGTTGCTGAGTTTACAAGCATGTGCTACCACACCATGCTCAAGACCAGCTCTTTCTTGTAAATAGCTCCTGAGACTGCTTCCTGTAGTAGCAAAGACAATGCATGTGTGGGACTGGGTAGCAAGAAGGTGACAGTGACAGAGCAGAAGCGGTCAGGAGAATGGCAAGATGGGAACGCTTGAGAGGATGGGTGTACAGAACTCTCCACTTTCCAAAAGGCCAGGGAAACAAGTCTATGGCTCTGGGTGAGGCTCTTCTCAGTTAGACGCGGGTCCTCCTCCTAAGAGTACAGTTAGCCGGGGACTGAAGGAGTCTCCTCTAACAGTGCAAGAATCCATCCTCTTTTTAGGTCAGCAGTTGATTCACTGCTACAGTGGAGCATGCATGGCTTTTTTGACCAGACAGGATAGTTGCACACTTGCACTAGTAGGAAAAACCTGGGAGATTTTGGAAACTGTCATTCTCCACAGCTTGTACTTCTTCCCATTCCTGAGGTTTAAGATTGGAAGTTTGAATCTCTCTGACACCCTTCTAGCGTTTCTGCTGTGCGCCTGGCAGGAGGAGCAATTATCATTGCTCTGGGCATCTGGAAATTAGGGAGTATTTCAGGCATCTAGAATGTTCTGGCTGCAAGTGTGATTTGGTAGAAGTGAGGAAACGGCAGCATGGCAGAAGTCTGATGTGGGCTTGTAACATTCTCACTAGTCTTCTATTTGCAACAAAGATAATGAAGTGGGCCCTGGTGGCTTGATTTCCTTCTGGTTCAACACTGCAACACTGCCTGGTGCCTTCCATCATGCTATAGAAGGTCTGTGCTGGGAACCCAGCAGCACTTTGAGTTCATGCGAAGCCATCTGTTTATCCAGCAAACACTTGCTGATGTCTTCTATGCAGCAGGTATTGTGCTAGCTCCCACCCTGGTAAGCATCAGTGTCTCGAATTAGCTCTGAGAAACTTTTCCTTTTACATTGTGAAAAGTTGGACTGGGTATCCTTGAAAAGTCTGCACAACTGGTGTGCTCTGATCCTGAAAGCTGGGAGGTGCCTGGTATCGAAAAGAGAACCTGGGGGCAAACAAGCCATATGTGGGGCAGGAGGCAGTCAGCCAAAGCTCTGACAAAGCTCTCCTTGGAGAGGAAATTTTTATGGAATTTTCCCATGTGGAATCATTATCAGAGGCAAATGTGGCACGGCCATTGTGTTTAAGGGGTCCACAGTGTGATAGTTTCTCCTGAATTGAGTGGTTCTTTATTTCATTTTTAATCTGATCTATTAGCATTTCTCATGGAAATACTTTGTTCTTGAATAATGGATGACATCCTGATGGAATACGCCAAAAGACACTGAAGTTAAATCCCTGTGTGTCGGCAGTGAGAAGTTGTGTTTTAACCAACAAGATGATGATTGGGAAAGAGCTGACTGCCTATTGTGAGCATCTAAGTTCTGCTTCCTACACACCCAGTGGCATAGAGTGTGTTTGCTTCTTTGATGCTTCTTGGTTTGGAAGTATCTGTGCTATTTGGTATCAATTAAAGTAAATATGTTTTTATGGATTAACAGAAATGTTTGCTTTAGTGTTGATTTTCTCATTTTGTTATAAAATGAATGTCCCCATCTGTGCTTCATCCACACTTGGATATAAAGATATTTTTAAGTGCACAAATATGATTTGAGAATTTGGCCAACGTAGTGTGCTATTTATATGAGCAAGTATAGAATTCCACTTTAGAGGTGGCCACCCAGAAGGGCTCCGCCACCTTCCTCTGCCCCTTTCTTCTTTTCATTCTTTTCCTTTTATTCCTTTAATAATAGAAGCTTCTAGAAGAGTCACACAGCAGGGCTGGGGAGGACTCCCAGGTTGGATTAATCACATGCACCACATTCATCATGACCAAATAGAGTAGAGTGGAGCCTGTGGGCCACGTGAAGTGGGTTCCAGGATCCTGGCTGATAATCTGAGGGTAGGGGATGTGATTTAGGAGCTGCGGGTGTTTCCAGCTTACCAAGGACTTCCTTTTAACTGCCTCTGCCTTGCAGTTATCTAGACCAAAGTGTGATCATTGAGATGAGGACAGTCAGAGTTAAAGGGACAGTATACCTCTCAGGGTGATTTTATCATATGGGTCAGGTGAAGATCTCTTTGGTAGGGGCTGAAGCCAAAGGAAATGGCTAAAGGCCTTAAGAGCAGCCTTTTAAGAACCCCACCCCCATGACTGTTATAGAACTGCTTTAGAACTATTTTACTTTAAAGAGTTCATCAGACAGTAGTGATCCCAACTCAGTGTATACAACAGTCTTCAAAACAGGTCAGCCAAAAACATCTGTGAAGAACTGGCCGAGCCTTAGCTGCCTGCGCATGCGTGAGCTGTGTGCTACCTCCTTCCTGTTGCTGCCCATCAGTCTTTGTCCCTCCCCAAGTTATCTTCAGCATCTTACCCCAAGTTGATCACACTGTGTCTTGTTCACTCATAACAAGTTAGAGGAACGCTCTTGGCTTTCTGTATTTATTAGTGGTTTATGCTGAATAAAGGAGTCAACCGTTGACTCTTGATGTGGAGTGGACAGTGCTAAGGTTTGAAGCCACATCCTTAGTTACTTTTTTTTTTTTTTTCGTTTTCTGAGAGAGGAAAGGGTTATTTTGCCTTATAGTTCTAGGGCATACATGCACCACATTCATCATGACCAAATAGAGTACAGTGGAGCCTGTGAAGTGAGTTTCAGGATCCTGGCTGATATCCTGAGGGTGGGGGATGTGACTTAGGAGCTGCAGGTGTGATGGGGAAGGCATATCAGGCATTGTGTCAGAAAGTGGAAGCAGCCGATCACATTAAGTAATCCACATTCTAGAAGCAAAGGAAGATGAATGCTGGAGCCCAACTCAGTTTCTCTCTCTTTTCTTTTCCCAGTCGAGAACCCCAGCTCATGCAGTGGCACTGCCAACATTTATTCACTGTAGCAAATAATTGTCCATCTAGTTATCCATTAACAAATGAGTGTAGGTAATAAAAACTTGGTGTGTGTGTGTGAATACTGTTCACCTCTAAAGAAAATTGTAATCACAAAATTTGCAGAAAAATGAATAAACTTAGAATGTATAATGTTAAGTAAGGTCATACAGTGCCAAAAAAAAGAAAAAAAGCTGCATGATTTCTCTCATATGCAGAGAAGAGCTAATAACATATATATATTTGTAAACAAATGTCCATGGGAATATAATATAGCATGTGGAAAAGAGAACAAAAGTTTTAAGTATTAGCAGATAAGGAAGAACTTGGGGCTGGCAATTGATGTGTTATGAAGGAGGATACGAAGCCAATTGTTTTCCAGTGCTGACTCTGATGCGGGTTTTTCAATTTCTGGTGGCTGATGAGTAAGGTGATGATTTTGCATAGAAATATATTAGATAGTGAAAGGGTAAAACCCACTGTGAAGCCCACAGCCCCAGATTGGCTCTTTTAACTGTGTACAAGTTCATTGAGATGAGAAATTTTGGATCTGGATAATTTTTGATTTGTGATGTTTTTCGTTTGCAAACTTTTTATAATAAAATTTAAAATAAAAATTTTAAAAGGGCATGGAGATGAGCCTTTGGCAGGGGGAAAGTAGATCTGAGGAATGTTAAGAAAAGAAGTAGGGGTTAAAGTGATCAAAATCCATCGTATGACATTCTCAAAGAATTAATAAAAAATATTTTTAAAAAGAAATCCATCAAAAAATTCCAATGAAAAATATTAAGCCCCATTTCTAAGCTACATGAGCAAGATATTCAGCATTTGAATGCCAGTAACCATACGCCATACTACTTGCAAGAACTTGTGAAACATATGTTAGGCATTCACAGTAAGCCCACCCCTTTCATCCCAGCACTCAGAAGGCAGAGGCAGGTAGTTCTTTGTGAGTTCCAGGCCATCCTGGGATTCATAGTGAGACTTTAGGTCAAACCGAACAAAACAAACAAAAACTTTGTGAAATGCCATCAAACTATGACTCAGGAAGTACTGTCAGGCATGCGTGGGGAAGAGTTTCAGGCTCCGATGTTTTGGGGCTCTGCATACCGCCCTTCTGATAATGTGCTGGGCGGCCTGGGACACTTGCCTACACATACCGCTTTCCTATACCCTTTCTGTACAGTGTACCTAGCAACCTGCTATCAACCCTGTTAAACAATGGGGTCGAGAGTTTCTCCTCCTCTTAAGGCCCATTCCTCCTATGCTTATGTCCAGGCAGAGAGCAGAAGGCAGAGCTGACCTGAACTGGTTTTTGATACACATACAATAAGGCGAACTGTATCCTCAAAGTAAACTGGTAGGGACACTCTTCCACTTAGCTTCCTATGTCTATGTGCATGCTTAATCAAAATCAGATGTGTTATGTGAAGAAACATGCAAGCAGTGTGGCCTGCTTTATCCAAGCCTGTCATTTAAAACAGAGGCTGTCCAAAATACAACCCTAGTAACCAAACACCTCCCTCCTTTTAACCCCATAAAAAAAGCCCTAAGCAGTGACCTGGGGCTCTCAGTACTTCACTTGTGTGTCCCACGTTCAACCTTGTCTATTTCTTTCCAGGCTATACAGTCACTGTACTCTGATGAAAGTTCCTTGATTCCTTGGAGAAAGTACATATATAAAGAATGCTGGGCACATCAGTGCAGTGTGCCTGAAAACCCCTATGCTGGGGACACAGAAGTAGGATGATCACTGGAATTTGCTGACCAGCCAGCCTAGCCAGTCTGAGAACTCTGGGTTCAATGAGAAATTCTGTCTCAAAAATAATGTAGAGTGATCTCAGTAAGACACAGAGTGTTGACCCCCAACATTAATGTATACCCCACACATATAAACTTAGACATTTACATACACAAATCCATTTTGTATTTTAAATACCATATCAGAGCAAAAAGTAGATTAGAAAAGAATGTAAAGTGAAGCTGAAGGCACAATAAAGAAAAGCTCTGATGATGGAATACACAATAAGAGATAAAAGCCATCAGATCCTTAGTGGTGATTGGTCTAGAGTTTGCAAAAACAAAAACAAAACAAACAAACAAACAAAAAAACCCTGCTTAGAAACTCCCCTCCCCACAAAAAGCACAGGAAAAAAGGGGGACATTGAGATTAATCAATTAATTAGATTTAGGATCATGGAAAGGGAGAAGAGACTCCTGTTCCAGCATCATACCCGCTCAGGCCACACCCTCCACGTAGGGACTGAGTTTCCTGGATTCTTAGTGGCTCCTGCAGGTGTCACAGTATTTCCAGAGTTCACATCTGCTCATTGCTCCATTTCCTAAGGCACACTGTTCATTCACCTTTGTATATAGCGTTGGAGTCAAGAACTCATTGAGTTGGGCTGAGGATGTAGCTCAGTCTTAGGGTACTTGTCTAGCATGCACAAGATCACAGGTTCAATCCCCAATATCCTTAGAAGTTTATTGAGGAGTCACAAGTCAATGACAGATTTCTGTGTATCATGTCAACATACCCATCTTTTGTGGTCTCATTCGAATAGGAAGGAAGGAGTGAGACACAGACAAGAGAATGGCTCAAAATCAGATGGAGTAGCATTGGAAGTGTGTGTCCTCCATGGAGTCTATGCCAGCATTTAGACCATGAACCCGTGTTTACTGAGCTGTCTGAGCTTAAGGGTTTCAAGATAATGAAACTTGGGATATAAATTCAATCCGTTGCCTATGATGTACGAAGGAGGTACAGTGTGGCTTTCTTTAGCTTTTTGGGTTGCTTTATTAATTTTTATAGTCCAGCTTTGCCAGGCACTAGGAATAAAACAATGAATAAAATTATCAAAGTTTCTACATTAAACAGTTTATAATTATTATTTTGTTGTTTTCTAGAGGTTAGAAGAAAAACAAGTCTTTTTTTTTTAGCTAAACATACTGTCCCCCTTTTACCCTTCTCTCTGACTTCTTCTGTAAGAAGTTTGGCAGGAATAAAATCCTTCCAGAGGGATGAAGAGAAGCTTTAAATGCATCGTGGTCCTGCGGAGCTGAGTTGCAGCTCCAGGTCTCCTAACACAAGGGCTTAGCTTTGTCTCAGTGGCCTGCTCTCCCAGCTCTGTGTTCATGCTTCCTTCGCTTGCCTTCGTTTTGCTGTATGGAAAACTTCAGTGGCTTCTATGGCATGAAAGATGAAAAGGTACAGACATCATGCTGCTAATTTCTAGCCACAAGTTAGCTTGTGTTTGTTTGTTTGTTTGTGAGTGGTTGGTTGGTGTTTTTTTGTTTGTTTGTTTGTTTGTTTGTTTTTTGGTTGTCGTTTAAATAGGGTTTCTCTCTAGCCCTGGCTATCCTAGAACTCATTCTGTAGACCAGGCTGGCTTTGAACTCACAGAGATCCACTTGCCTCTGCCTCTCTGCCTCTCTGCCCCTCTGCCCCTCTGCCCCTCTGCCCCTCTGCCCCTCTGCCTCTGCCTCCCAAGTGCTCAGATTAGTTAAAGGTGGAGGGGTTTATTTGGAATCCCAGGTTAAAGGCTGCAGCCTGTCCCGGCAGGGAAGACAAGGCCACTGGGACTGTTAGACACAGTGGTGAAAGTGTGAGCAGAGGCCACTTCACATGGGGGTGGCTGAGAAAGCAGAGACACTAGAGCAGTCCTCCTTCAAGGCCTACTGTTCCTGTCAACCTAGGTTCCATGTCTCAGACACTCCTCAGCTTCCCAAAGCAATGCAACAAGCTTGGAGCCATGGGCTCAAACACATAAGCCTGCATAGCACATCTTACACAGATTTCTAAAGGGTAGGTTAGGGAGGAATAGTCTAAACAGTTTAGTTTTTAGCCTCCCCCCCAACCACCTGATTTAATGTTGGCTTCGAGAAGCCTCAGAGGACCTGAACTTACGGACCTAGGCATATTTTCAGGGTTGGCTTATGGATATAGAACAGAACATTCTGTTCTTAATCCTTGTCACTAACAACCTTTAAACATTCTGATCGCACAGCAAGAAATGACGCTTTATTTTTTCATGTTTCTCCCATTTCCCATGCAGCTCTTAATAGCCAGTTTGCACTTGCTATCGTTTTGGTGTCCAACTTCTTTTCCAAACCTAAGAAAATATTTTTCCCACTCTGAATAACAAGAAACTATAGGAGAAGGCTTTCCGAAAACCATACGAATCACTTGAGAACATCCCAGGGGCATTAGCCATCATGTTCTGTGGTGCATGGGCCTGTGACCCACCCCTCATTTTTCACAGGCATACTGGCATCCCGTCATTGGGCTAGAATTGGCTCAGTAATGTTTTCCATCTGCTGTCTTGGCCCAAGGCATCATAGAACATCACCTGGGTTTTGTCTTATGGTCTCCAGGGCCAAGGTGAAGGCTCCACAGGATGACTACCATATTCATCTGTCTGCACGGTTTACTTTGTGTGCGTGTGTGTGAACAGAACAAGATTTTGCTGGAATATAAGAGAAATTTACTGGCAAACATCCAAAAAGGTTTTTCCTTATCATCTCTTTCCTCTCTTTTTCCTTCTTCAAATTCTGACAAATCTCAAATGTCAATGTCACCTTCTCTAAGTAGCATTTCCTGACACTTTCTGTTCATGGGAGCCCCTGGAGAGCCTACTTCATAAGGCATGTGTATTGCTATTATTTATTTGGATCTCACTCTCCCACTGGACTATAAACTCTTCAAAGGGCAGGAGGCATTGCATCTCTTAAAGTTCCTAACATACAGTGTGTTTCCGTACAGGAAATGATTTGCAAGTTTAGAGAAAATTAATAATCTCTGTTAGTTGTAAACTAAACCTACAGGGCTCAAACACTTTGGAAGTTGCTATTATTAAAACATAGACATTGAAGTAATGTCTCTCTTAAATAAAATGTTAAGAATAAGAAGTTTAGAGTTTGAGAGACTTAGATATTTTTGTAAGAAAAAAATGAAAACAATTTAATTTCTTTTTGTTGAAAAATAGATATTTGAAACTATTCAATGTCATTTAAATTTGACCTCAGACATGAATTGCTGAAATTCACAAATTAAATGGCTGTTAAGTTCATGCTTATCCTAAAATGGATTTCTGCTTTATTTGAAATTTGCATATTATTTATATATCATCATCTAAGGTTCTCAACCTTCCTACCGCTATTACCCTCATGTCATACAGTTCCTCATGTTATGAGACCCTCGCCCAACTATAAAATTATTTCATTGCTACTTTATAACTAATTTTGCTACTGTTATGAATTGTAACATAAGTATCTGTGGTTACTTCCCTCCCATGACAACACCTGTAAAAAGGTTGTTCAACCCCCACATGGATCATGATCCACAAGTTGAGAGCCGCTGATCTAAGAGCTATATATAGAACTCAAAACAAAACAAAACAAAACAAAACAAAACAAAACAAAAAAAACCCTCTCTCATTGGACTGGAGATACGGCTTGGTTCTTAAGATCATACATGTGATTTTGGTTCCCAGTGCCTGCAGCAGGAACTGCATGCAGTTCCTGGGGGATGCCTCTGGCTTCCAGGAGCATTGTATACATTTGCACATGCCTGCACATAGGCACGCATATATACATAGTTTTAATTATTTGTTTTTTTATATATAAGTCTTTTATTTGTATATCACTGTGTTCACCACATGTATGGCTATTGCCTTTAGAAGCCAGAAAAGGGTGCCAGCTAGCCTAGGACTGGAGTTACAGACAGTTGTGAGCTACTATGTGGGTTCTAGGAATTGAACCCAAGATCTCTGGAAAAGCAGCCCGTGTTCTTAACTGATAAGCCATCTCTCTAGCCTATAGATATATTATTTTATTTTATTTTTTAAATTAAAATATAATTTATATAACATGTATTATATAAAAATCATATTATTTCCCTCTTCCCTTTCCTCCCCTCCCGTGTTTCCTACCTACTTACTCTACCTCAAATTCATGGTTTCATTTTCTTTAACTTCTTGTTACATATGTGTGTGTATACATACATATATGTGTATATGTACCTAATATATAAGTAAAACCGGCTCTTTGCTCAGTCCATTTAGTGTTACCCGTGTATATCTGGTTTCTGGCCTGACCACTTGTTATTGGATAACCATGTAGAGCTCATCCCTCAGAAAGACTAGTTATCCTGTTCTTAGCATTCTTAGTTACCTATGTTGTCAATGGCTGCGGCCCTACCCCGTGAGATTTCCTCCTTCTGTGTTAGCATGGCTTTTGGTGTACTTGTTCAGGTCTTGTTTAGGTAGCCATATTGTTGCAGTATCATATGCAGAGTTTCCCTGCTGTTTCCAGAAGTCACAGTCTCACAGCAGATTACCCAGGCCTCTGTCTTTACCATCTCTCACCTTCCCATCCATTCTCTTTCCTGAGGCTTGGGCGCAGTTGTGTCGCACATACATCACTGGGGCTGGGCATCCTCTAATCAGTTCCTCTCTGCGTTTTGACCCATCGTGGCTTTCTGTAACGGTCTCTGGCTGCTACAAATAGAAATTTCTTTTGTGAGGAGAGCTACACTTATCTTTAGGTAAAAGAATGGATGTTTAGAATAGAATTAGGAATTGTGCTGGTTTAGTAAAGTGGCAGGGGTAGGTTCTCCTGTAAGTTTCATGACCTCACTAGCCCGAGATATTTAACTGGGTTTCTAGTACCAGACATGATTTCCCTCCTGTTGAGTGGGCATTACATCCAATTAGATAGCTGTTGGTTACTGCCATGACGTAAGGCCTTAGGGATACCTTGCCGTGCTGGTCATTGTCATGGTTCACCGCAGTCACAGTTGCATAGGAGTATTGGTTACTCCCCTCCCTTGGCGTAGCACATGCATAGCACCTTCTGATACTATGAAAGCTAGTCTTCAGGAAAGAAGCTCTCAAGTCAGATCCACCTTGGATCCTGCATCTGAAGTGCAAGCTGTCTTCTGCTATAGTGGCTTACCTTCAACTTCTGGGAGGCAACCTGCAACAGCAGCAGCCTGTGTGGTTTTGAGAGTCCTGGACTCCCCTGACAAGTAACTCACAGGGGAGCTTCTCGTGCCTGGTACCACACTAAGAACGTCAGGGGAAAGCTGTAAGGAATTACTTTTTACTCATCTAAAATTACATCTAATAGCTATGCTTATGTGAATACATGTACATATACAGTGGAGACAGAGAAAACACACTTGGGTGGACAGTGCTCCCTGTAAGATTCATACATAGTTCACACATTGTTTTAAGAAGAAACTTTTACAAAAGAAGTCTGTCCCTTTGAGATGAGCATGAACAGTTTAGAGAGAAATGGCCATGTGGCCACAGCACCTGTCCCAGACTGGGGAATAGCTGGAATTTTCTTTCTTGGCATTAAAACTTGCCACATCAATATTTCCTCAAAGGACAGGTTTTCACACTGGCTTTCAACCATATGCACCCTACCCAGACTCCATCTTTAATGATGGTTTCTACCATTGTGGATGAGAGACAAATCTCTGCTGGCCCAGTACAATAAGGTTCCTGTCACTGATACATATAGTGTATCACGGGCCCCTTCTACCAGCAGGAGAGGCTGGGATATGTGGTCTCCTGCAGGCTCAGGAGGAAGAGGACTGTAGCACCCTGGTGAACCTGGTTTCTAGAGATCTGGAGGCATCTCCCAGAGAGCCATGTTTCAGGCCAGGAGCTATAGGAATATATTGAAAGACACACACATTGCTCTTTGAGCTTTGCTCTTGTTTTTGTTTTCTTTTTTTCTCATGCTAGGATTTGAGTCCTGGTCCTTAAACATACCAGCAAATATTTTGCCACCTCAGCCTGCCAAGCATATTAGTAGCAGCAGATTTAGTAGCATGTAGATGGGGAATTAAAAAGACAGAGAGTCCAAGGACATACCACACACCAGTCCCACAAATGGCACAGAAACGGCATCAAGAAACCCCAGTCACAAGGATACGAATCTCTTAAAGTGATTAACCCCAAGTTCCTGAGGGACATGCGCTTTGCCAAGAAGTGCAAGGAAAGGCTTGAAGAAGATGCACGCCAACAACGCAAAGGCAGTGAGTGCATACAAAGAGGCCATCAAGGCCCTGGTGAAGCCTAAGGCCTTCAAGCCCAAGATGACAAAGGGCCCCAGACACAAACTCAGCCACCTGGCTTTCAGCACTCACCCCAAGCTTGGGAAGTAGATTCAAAGCTACATGGCCAAGGGATGTAGGCTCTACCAACCAAAACCCAAGGTTCAAACCAAGGCAGAGGCCACAGCTCCAGCTAAGGCCCAGGCTTCAGCCCCAGTTCAGGCTCCCAAAGGTGCCCAGGTCCCTGTAAAGGCCCCATAGAAAAGGCTCCTTCCAATGTGAAGACAGATGAGTGCTGGGACATACCTGCCTACACATTGTTTGCAGATGGCCAGGGTCCTGTGCTGTTTTGACAAATAAACTTGAGGCAAAGAGAAAAAAAAAAGACAGAATAGTATCGACAGTTTCCTAAGCTTTCCCTGTGTCTAAAAACATTTCTAAAATGTGAGTAAAGCTTAGAGCAGTTTGCTTGTTGCCTGAAACAGTGACCTATTAAGTCACCAGATGTGTGTAAACTGGCTTCCACGTCTACACTAGACCTTAGGACTTTCAGGTATCACAGACTGATTTCAAAGAGGGTATCATCCAATTAATGTGAATTAGCACTAACAAACAGGGCACTGTTACATGAAAGGCCTTTACAGTAAGGAAAAGTCATGGAATGACATGCTAATTTAGTGTGTGGGCACCGGAAGAGCCATTACCTATTCAAAACAGAGTTGTAAAAGAATCCAGCAGGAGGAGCTGGTTGCTAATGGTTTTCGTGTGGGAGGAGAAGGCTGTACTGGAGTTCTTGGCTCTGAGGTAGGGTCAGCAAGCTCAGTAGCCCAGCACTGACCTCTGTGTTTGGAGCCTCTTTGTTGACTCACCAGACTTTTATAGTTCCATGAGCCAAATAACAGAAATGCAGGCAGAGAAATGCTGCCCTCTGAGCAGCTTGTTCCTTAGGGCAGTGATGGGAACTGCCTGGGAGACCTACCGTGTTCATCTAAATTAAATTAGAATGATGACCAGAAAACCTGCAGGAAGATAGGGGCTGTGCCTCGTGTGGCACCTCTGCATGCTGCTGTACATTCTTTCTGACTGGCCTTTTGACAAAATCTAAATGCCTGATACAAAGAGGGTCTGAGTGATGCTGATACAGTTACACATTTATCAACAGCAAGATTGTCCAACCTCTTTGAATCCAAATGGAGTTTTGAGTCCTGGCCTTCTCTTGATCCTGTGACTTGTCCATTTATAATTAAATCAATACAACTGTTCCATGTTAAGGAATACCTGTTCATGGTAGAAAATCATAAAGATAAAACTTTTAATCAGCTTTAGCTATTTAATCCCATCAAAGATAATCACCATAAATATTTTGATAAGTATATATAAAAATATATATATACACATAAGCATATATAGCTTCAGATACAAATTAACCTTTATATCAGGGATTTGTTTACAAGAACTTATTTTAATGTGTGAATTATATTCTAAGACTTACTATTATTTATTTAGGCACTTTTCTATTTTTGTACATTTGATTGCTTCCAAATTTTGAACATCCTTGTATATAAATCTTTGTTCTTATCTTTGATTACTTCCTTAGGATAAAGTCCTAGAAATGGAATCACTAGGTCAAAGGTTATAGTCCCTCTTCAGGCTCTGATGACTTTGGGTCACTCTGCACCCCCAGGAAATTTGCTCAAGTCCATTCCCATCAACAGTGTGGAAAGAGGACCTGCCTCACTGCAGTTATCCTAGCCTTGGGCATTGCTCATCACTTACCAAACAGAAATAGTATGTGCTGTGGCCTCTAATGCCTTATGCTCTGCTCTGCTTAATACTGTTCACCTCCAATACATTTATAACAAAGATTATTGTGGCTGTTCTCACATAAAGACTAATGAGAGAAGACACGGCCACTTAAGACGTGACCCACAGGAGCACATACTGACATTGTTTCTCGTAAACAAGACTGTCTTGTGTGAGTCTTGTTAAATTTGTGTGTCCTTAGCATCCTTTTGGAAGACTGTTTGGTCTCCAGGGTCAGAATGCTGGCTCTCTTTCCCATAATTGTTCAACAGTAAATGGAACCCCAAGCGTGAAAACTGCACTTCATAGGCCCACTGGAGTTGTCCTGCTGACAGAAAACTGATTGACTGAATCTAAATCACCATGACTTGTGTGAGTCTGCCCACTCAGGATGAATAGGGAGAAATCACCAGAAGGAAATTGGCCTCTGAAGTGTGAGAACATGGGATTATTGCCGTCAGGGGCAATGCCTGTCAGGAATACAACATCTCTGCCTGGCTTTGGGTTGCTCTGTGGTTTCTACCTACCTTTCTCTGGGCATATCTGTCACTTCTTTCGTTTCCCAATTGAGCCATCCACAGCTGGCAAGGGTGCATATACTACTTATATTTATAATGTTTAGTTTGTTCCGTAACGATACCAAATTTTCACCAACTTTTTCTTAAGTGGTTAAAAATAGAGAAATGACTCAGCACATTGAATAAGTATGAGTGCCTATAATAAGTCAAAGATTCTGGGGTTGACTGTAGCAGAGCACAGAATCTATGAAGTCCCACCATTGTGAAGTTCCAGTATAATGCAGGAGGACAGTGAGTGCATAGGTGATCTCTCACAGGTTGATATATCTTTGGAGAATGAGTGGGGTGACATGAGGAGAGGAGTGTAGTTTGCAGATGTGTTTTATATGACATAGCTAAAGAGGGGCTCTTTGAAGAAGATTCTGAACAGACCTGAATGGACATGGAAATGACCCACCAGCCATACGTAATACCAAGGCCAAGGTCCGGATAATATGCTTGCTGGTCTCTTCTTAGATCTCAACCAAGAACATTAGAAGAAGCAAGGAGGACTGGGTGGTGAGGAGGCAGAAATCAGGACAGGGAGGGCCTCAGTGACCCCCATGTGGACTTTGTCCCTGTGTGGAAAGAGGATCATAGGGATCTGAGCAGAGATGTGGCATTATTTGATGCTGATTTGGGTTGGCAGTAGAGGCAGGTTGTCCACAGACATGGAGGAAAGGAGTATGCTGGCACAGACTTTGGGAGATGAGTGGTGAGAAGGCTCCACCCAATGCCATCTGCATGGTGCTTAAGCAGTAAGCCGGGTAGCCAGCTAGAGTGAGGTCAGAGGAAGCCTGACAGATGAGAGGGAGAGCAGGAGCTGATGGGACCAGAGACGGCAGGAGGAATAAGATTCTCTGTGATTGTGAACACTGTGGTTACATTCATAAGGGACTAGTGGATGAAGCTTACCGTTGAGATTGTTGCAGGGATCAGGCAGCTGCCTCTCCAGCCTTTTCTACCTGTAGCCGGCAGGTACCAGTGAGGTTCTTCAGTGTCAGTACACTGCAGCTCTGAGCGTTTAGTTGTAACAAGAATCCTGAGCCAATAGAGCAACAGAGGCCTTAGAAACCATCTGACTGCACCCTTCAGTTTATGGGTAAGAGTCTGACTCCTACCAAGAGGTGCAGTCGCCTCTCCACTCACATAGTCCCTGGCGGGCTGTTCTAAGTCCTGTCTCCTCATTCCTCACAGCATCCCCTTTGTTTTACAAATAGATCCTTATTTTTAACCCCAGAGTTGATTTTAAAATAACTTATTGTTCCTACCACTGAATATTTGTAAGCCTCATACTTTGATGAAATCCAAATGGCTTCAATTTAAAAGATATAACAAAAGTTTTATCAAACACTTTTTTTAAAAAAAGATGTTATTTAGGGACCAGGCACAGTAGTGCATGCTTGTAATCCTAGAGCTTGGGAGGTAGATGCAGAAGGATGTAAAGTTCAAAGCCAGCCTGGACTATATATTAAGGACTTGTTTAAAAGTTTTGTTTGTTTGCCTGTTTGTTTATTACATTTGTCCATGAGCAAGCATGCATGGTATTGTGTCTCCTTCAAGATGAACTGACACAGAAGAGGTCACACCAGCATCATTGGAAGTTTGGGCGAGTTACGTGGCTCCTGCAGCACACTTCTATTTAACTTGTTTTCCTTCGTCCTCTCTGCTTTCCATGTGATTGAAATGTTTTCCACGTTTGTTTCTTGTGAGTGTCATATGGTCCATGTGGTGCCCTTGCACAACCATTCCCAGCACTCGATGAGTTTTTCCCTTATTTTTAGGAATCTGAAAATAGCCCATTGTATTATAATTAGCCAGTGGTGCCCACCCAAATATGATTATTATGGCAAAGACTTTGCTTCTTCTCCCTTCTAGGGGAGAAGATGTGGGTGGGAGGGAAAGGCTGGGTGATATTTTGAGCATTTTTAATGCTGTTAAATACTTAAGAAGCCTTAGAAAATATTTGTGATTAAGGTCCTCTAGGAGGCTTTTGAGAAATACTTACACAGCTAATTTCAAATGAAATATTCAAAACTCTGGGGGACTAAATCTTTCACTTTTATCCTAATAGAGCCACTTACAGTACCGGCCTTTAATTTGTCTAGTACAAAGAAAATGAGAAACCTGTCCATGACTAGTGAGTTCAAGAGTGGTTTCAGTCAATAGAAATTTCATCTCCAAAATTCTGCACAAGTATTTAGGAGATTTTTAAAAATTCATACTATAACCGTTTTGCCCATACTATAACCATTTTGAATCTCACTAAGCCCTGAAAAGAACACACTACCACAGAAAAGATAAACCATTTGCTTGGCTGCTTTTGCCTCTGTAGGATCCAGGAGGGCTAACCCAAAAGACGTCTGTGGCAGTAGATTACTTCCCATGGCAACTGACTGCAGTGTTACAAACATGAAATGCTGGCTAGTTCTGCCTGGAGGTTAAGGACAGTTCCTGTTCGAATGGGGTCATTCAAAACCGAGGCCAAGGGTGACATGATCAGAGCTGCTTCCAGCATGTGTCCTTTCAAAGAGATGTTCTCATTGTCCCCAGAGCTTCATTTTAGCTTGTAAGAGCTGATCTTGTCCGTTGTTGTTATTTCATGTCTTGTTTGCCTTTTTATTTCCCTACCCCAGGTGACCCACTGAGAAAGTAGTTATTTTTAGCTTTAGAAACCTCTGTAAGAAACAGTCTCTGCCTTCAAACTATACTTTACAAGAAAGATTTATTTTGGAACTTTGGTCAAAACCATCTGTGCTCTGCTGGACAAACATCTGTCTTCCAACAAGAATTGCTGGCCTTCTGGTGCTGGATAATCTGGGTTTGTACTTCAGAGCGCCTCACAGAGCAGCATGTACTCATTTGTTAGTCCATAGCGCCTCCTGGTGGCCAAAATGGGGTTACTGCAGAAGGAAAATAAAACATTCTCCCCTTCCCAAGCTTAGTAAGTTCTTAGAGACAGAGGCATGTTTTAATAAGGCACAGCTTGAAGATATGATCTGAAGAAGCTATGGGGTGCACAAGAGCTAGGCCGCTCTGCTAGAGCATGGCCGTGCATGGAGGCTCCCACTGAGCTAATGTTGTAATGATGATGGAGGAGGCACATACTGACCAATCTGTTTTCTCTAATCTGCCTGATTGACAGCATGTGCGGAGAGACTGGGATGTACCTGGCAAGCCTGCTCCCAGCTCCCCTGTGCTTCTTCCATGCATGGGGATAAAATTATAGCTGGGATTTTTGTCATTAAGACTCTCGCATTCTTTACTGTCAGTTCCTTCGGAGGAGACTGTTGTCTTCTCCACCTCTGTATCCCAGACGCCCAGCCCCAAACCTGGCTCTCTGCTGGGTGCATGGAAAGTGTCTAAGAACCAATCGTGATGCATCAGGACATAAAATTCATAATTGTGGACTGTCCTAACCATCCAGGCATATTCCTAGTTTTCATTACTGTGCTTCTCTGTATTTACTCTTATTAAATTGCCTTAAATATAGTGATCTCCACTTAATGAGAAACCTAGGCAGAAGATAACAGCTCCCCCGCCCCCCGTAACAAAGCTAGGCATTTGAATGGCATCCTCCACTTCTCCCGCCTGACTTTCTAATGTTTAGTTATCTGCTAAATCATTACCTTGCAATGTCAGTTTTTATTCAAAACATCTGCTAGAAGTACTTCATCACTAACATTTTCTAGTGGAAACTAGCTTAGAGTAAATGTAGTCCTCTATTTCCTAACAGCAGGGAATGTTGGATTACACTGGTTTTCACCGACTAGAGATCCCCACTATGTCTGATTGCTCCCTAACCAACTGGATCAGGATGTGCCATGCAGATTTTTTTTAAAAAGCTATATCTGACTATGCTTGAGAATTGAGCTGTATCCCACTGAACTCATATGTGTGTTCAACAAATATTTATTGATTTCCCATTGTGTACTTGGCATTGTGTAGGGTATGGAAGTGGATAAGAATGTCTTTTCCCCCAAGTCTGTGAGGAGCCGCAGGCACCCTGGTGCAGTGTGTTCTGGGTTGTCATGGAATCATGCATACCCAGCAGGCTAAGGCAGCGCAGTGGTGTGTATGCAAGAGAGGTGCACATTCATGATGTATGGATTGAATCCAGAGCCTTATCAAGGCAAATGAGCCACCTCTGTGTAGTCTGGGAGTAGTGTCTTGGGGGAGAGAATAGCTACACAAATAACACTACATTCCACACATAGAATGTTCACAAGGAACATTCCTTGCAAGGCAAGGAAGGAACGTGCGGATTGTAGGTGTGGTGGGTAAAGACAGATTCTGCCTGTAATCCGTCAGATTCCTGCCTTCTGGGTGTTTGTTGAACTCTGTGTATTGGGTCTTCATGCAAGGTGTTTCTCATGCCTGGAACATCACCAACTCTGGTGTCAGGTCTAACCTTCTTTCATCCTTTAGTAAGTCTATGTAAGGAAGTCTATGTTATTCTCTCCCATAAGCCTGTGCATCCTCATTCCAGTGCCTACCACACCACTGTATAACACAGTGTCCCCACGGTGCCCCCCACACTATTGTATGACACAGTGTCCCCACAGTGCCCCCCACACTACTATATGACACAGTGTCCTCACAGTGCCCCCCACACTACTGTATAACACAGTGTCCTCACAGTGCCCCCCACACTATTATATGACA
>NW_022196905.1:67161034-67163691 GCF_008632895.1 Mastomys coucha | reverse complement strand
ATATGACACAGTGTCCTCACAGTGCCCCCACACTACTGTATGACACAGTGTCCTCACAGTGCCCCCCACACTACTGTATGACACAGTATCCCTACAGTGCCCCCCACACTACTGTATGACACAGTGTCCTCACAGTGCCCCCCACACTACTGTATGACACAGTGTCCCCACAGTGCTCCCCACACTACTGTATGACACAGTATCCCTACAGTGCCCCCCACATTACTGTATGACACAGTGTCCTCACAGTGCCCCCCACACTACTGTATGACACAGCATGTCCCCATCTCCTCTATACATAGGAGAAGTGTTTTTCCTCTACATTTAGTAAGAATGTACTGTTTTTCATCAGTACCTAGTCCTTTTTTGGTATTCAGGCCTTAATAAAGATGCATTGATCAGATCAGATAATTAATTTAATTCCTAATGGCTAATTCCAAATGGCTCTCTGTTTGTAACTTTAGGATCCTGGATATTGGTGAGTTTACTCCTTTTATTTATTGCTAAAAGTGGGAGAAATATGGAAGACCTCCCTATGTAAAAATCAAGCCAACATGTCCTTTCTACAGTAGTAGGCCTAAGATGGTTTGGTATCAAATACTTCCCCTCAGGGCTCAGGGAACCCCGTGAAAGAAGAGGGGAGGGAGGACACCAAGGAAACAAGACCCTCTAAATCAATACTGTCAGTACAGTTTGTATGGACTCATGGAGACTGAGGCAGCAGTGCACAGGGCCTGCACAGGTCCGCACCACATCCTCTGAGTATATAGGATGGTGTCAGCTCAATGTCTCTATGGGATTCCTGGGCGTCCGCATGAGTGGGTCTCTGATTCTTGTCCCTTCTCTTCTGTTTGTCTTATCCAATTCCGATGTGCTGGGCTTTTTTCTTTTATATTTTATTTTATTATAAAAAGAATATTCTTCTTATTATTACATTTAATTCCTTTGTATGTATGTATGTGTGCGCACATGTGTTGGTGCACATATGCATGTTTTGCAGTAGAATTGACAACTTTGTGGCGTTGGTTCCCTCCTTCCAATGGGTAAGTTCCAGAGATCAAACTCAGGTTGTCAGGCTTGGTGGCAAGTGCCTGTGCCTGCTAAGCCATCTTGTTGACCCAAAGAATTGTATTCTTGGAAATAAAAAGAAGATATGCAATTTAGGGCCTTCTCTCAAATGTATGCCCTTATCAGTACATGGAGGGAGGGTCGAAGTCAGAGATGTTTGCTGAGGCAAATGTTGTTCTTGGGAGTTGCAACTTAAATACTTCAAAACTCTTGCATTACTGCCAAGATCCCACATAATATTAATGAGAGTTCTATGGAGGCTTTGGGAGTGGTCTAGAAGGAAAGGTGCTGACTGTCTCCCAAACAGCTTTTGCACACAAGAGCTAAGTGACTTTTGTTGTCCATATAAAAGAGTGAAAATTGTAAAAAAAGCCACTGAATAAGATCCAAATAGTAGAAAGAGAAATATCCTCCTTGTTGGATTTTCATGAAGGAAGTGGTAATTGTCTGTAAGGACACAAGTGAGCATTCTCTGCTGAGTTATTTAAGCATAGCTAGTATTTTTGACACAAAAACGGCCCTTGACTCAGTTGTAAAATGTATGTCTAAGGAGATTAAGGCCATGAGTATTGCACAGCTTTATTTATGGACCAATACTGGATAAATGTCAAGGACCGATGATTTGGCGTAATACTATTTGGAGGGTTAGTAATGAAAAGTCCCAGGAAGATGCAGGGTGGTGTGCTCTTTTCTGCAGAGATTTATAGATTTCCCTTCCTTGTCTATGAAACTGACCCCCCTCCCTCCCTTTGAGATCCTACCAGCTTTTGAACATGGAAGCAGTGTGGATGTGTTGGTGGCGGCAGGGAAGTGGTGGTGGTGTCACTGTCTGGATTGGAGAGGGACTGCATCCCTACAGCATGGTTCCTGTGTGGATGTGGTGCAGTTCAGCCCACTGTAGCCCTTCCTGTCATAAATAAGACTACTTTCATTTCACTTATGGAGCATACTGTCCCTCAGAGTAATGACTTTCCAGTGTGCCTTGGAGCATACAAACATGGTTTTCATTAGCTTTCTCTCTCCTTAATAAAAAGAAAGTGGCTGCAGAAGAGAATCTGAGCAAAATTAGTAAGATGTTAATTAGCTCCATAAATGCAGATGCAATTTGCTCTGTTGGCTAGAGTAGACTTGAGGGCAGTGCCAGCAAGCACACACCTGCACCTTCTGAAAAGCTGGAAGGATCAGGTCCAGGGAGAGAGATGGGCTCTGCCCTGTGTGGACAAGGGAATGAGAGAGAGAAAGAACTTTTTGTTCAAGTCTTATTTTCAAGAAAATTCCATCAAAAGGCCCATGCAACCAAATGAGAAGCCCTGGGTACTTCTGGGAGTACAGGGCATGTCACTGAAGCCGCCTGTCTTCCAGGCCACATACACTAAAGAGGCACCAGCAGCCTCTCCCAGCCGCACATGTGCCCACCTCCTGCAGAGGGCCGAAGTGGGGTCTGTTCTCCTGTGCAGTTCTTGCTATGGAGTGGCTCCAGAGAGGGGGGCGAGGCTTTTTGTCAGTGTCAAACCATACCCAGTCCTGATGCTGTTAATGATTTATTGACTTCTGCCTGGCTCTTTTTTTATTAGCCTTTGCTGTAGTTT
>NW_022196905.1:67155142-67161024 GCF_008632895.1 Mastomys coucha | reverse complement strand
TTTACTACATTTCTGGGTATGAAAAGATGGACTTGGGGCTGGTAAGATGGCTCTGTAGTGAAGAACACTGACTGTTCTTCAAGAGGACCTGAGTTCAATTCCCAGCACCCACATTATGGCTCACAACTATCTGTAACATGATCTGATTCCCTCTTCTGGTGTGTCTGAAGATAGAGCACTCATATATGTGTGTGTGTGTGTGTGTGTGTGTGTGTGTGTGTGTGTGTGTGTATTTAAAAAAAAGAAAAGATGGACTCTTCTCAAATTCCAGCAAATAAAGTCACTTTTTCTCTACAGATAATATGTAAATTCTTTCCAAAATTATCCTCTTTGTCCTTCAAATGAGTATCCACTTCAGGCTCTGGTTCATAGCACATCATGTTACTTGTATTTCTCCAGAGAGAAAACAACAGTGCTTTGAAATCATCAAAGAATTGAATTCCCAGCCACAGGTTGTCCCTAACAATTTAATGTGGGCCAAACTTAGAACCCCAAGAAAGAAACTTGGAGTGTCCCAGGGAGGCAAGGCCCTGGCCTCTTGGTAGGTGTCCTTGTTACCTGTTGGGAGCACAGCTGGTTTCCCTTTCAACGGAGGATGGAGCTGTGGATGGCTGCAGCCCCTCTCCTAGGTACAGCCTGCTTCTGAGACGTGCAGAACACATCACAGCTGCCTAAAGTCAAGCTTCCATTTCACGTAGCCGTAGAACAGGAAATTGTTTCTGGCTTGTTTTTGTTGTGAACAGAGCAACTATTGCATATTAAAAATCCCCTGTTGTTTAATATTTGCTTGGTAATGTGCTGGACCCTAATCAAGTCCTTCTTACTAAATCATGTCAACTGTGGCACTGTTTTGATTGGAAGCATGAATTGTAACACAGAAAGTCTCTCAGGACATAAGCCTCTGCAGCTGTGGAAGGCTGGAGCGATTGCTTCTATGGGGACTAGAACCTGAGTGACTACTTTAGGGGAAAAGCTAAGATGGAGTGAAACTCATAAGATATGCAGAGATTTCAGACGGAGGTCTTATTGTAAATGCAGCTGGGTAACAATATCCTCATTGCAATAGACACAGAATAGTAACAGTTGCTCCATGAATTGGCAGGCTTGCTGTCTTTTGCCTATTTTTCTAGGGGGAAAATCAAGTCCAAATGTAAAGTATGAAATCAGGCATTGCTAGTGCTTTGCAAGTGTTTGAACTGCGTGTTTTCTCAAGATGCGCTGGGGAAAAAAAATCTTCATTTCTTGAAGGCGTTTTGCAGGGTTTCTCATTAATGTCTTATGACATTAATTATTCTTGGAACAAAAGAGGTGAAAAAGTTGTAAATTTTCATTTTTCTAAGGATGTGGCTGACTAGACTACCCCCGCTGTGTTTGTGATGGAGGAGTGTCTGCAGAGTATAAAAACACGTGTGGGAAGAGCTGGATCCCAAAACCTGGAAAACAAGCACAGAGAACTAAAGCTTTGCTTAAGTGCCAAAGCCGAGCCTGTGCCTGCAATATTTTGTTTCCATGTTGTCTCTTTGTTCTCCTGTTCATTCCTTCATTCAATCAATAGTCCGTTAAAACATGTTTATTGAGCATCTACTGAACCCAGTGCTCCGTGCCAGGTACTGGGAGGTCTAGTTTAAAGGCAACTTGCCCACAAGGACAGGGACTCCCGCCAAGAATGTTCTGGCCTCATTGCTGTAGTATAAGGAGCAGCTGGACTCCCCAGGCAGCCTTGACACTCAGCAGAAGTCAGGGTGTCTGTGTCTCATAGCACAGACCTATGTGCACTGAGCTGTTCTTTTCACTGTCAGCATCTTTGGTGTTGTGCAAAAGCTATCCATCCTAGAACAATCTCCCAATTGGATGCACTTCCCTGTGACATCATAGAAAGTGGTACTAGGCCCCAAACCAGTATAAAAAGAATGATTGTTAAGTAACCTAAAGAAAGAAACTATAAATCTCAAAAGCTGCAAAAATGTGACAAATTTATTATTATAGAGGCCAGAGCAAGATAGGAATTGAGGAAGAAATCTCTAAAATATCAACTTGGTCAAGCAAGAGTACGGCATTTGGAAACTCCTAGTCAGGGTGGAGGCAGTGGACGCCGTGGGAGATATGAGGCTGGAAAACATCATCTCCAAGCCAGAGGAGCAAATGAACATAAGCCCTGGACTTAGAAGGTGAGATGCTCTAAGCTATCAGCACAGCCCCCAAAACACAGTGAGAAATGAGGTCCTGCTGTCCAGAGGCCCGGGGGACGATAGCATCACTGGGAAAGATACAAGACATGTGTAGCCATCCTGTGTTCCACCAGGAGAGCGTATGCTGCTCCTGCCCTCATTCCTCAAGAAAGATGGCTTCAAGTTGTTATGTGTTAGTTCTGAAGTGTCCCCACAGGCTCACCTGTTTGAACATTTGATCCCCAGCTGGTGGTGCTGCTTAGGGTACTTTGTGGGTTGTTGTTTTGTTTTGTTTTGTCATGTAGGTGTAAGAGGGTCACTGGGGGCCTTTGAGTGTTCATCGCCTACCTCTGTTAGGCTTGGGATACCCTCCAGTCTGATCTCTCTGCTTCCTGATAGGAGCAGCTCTACCATGTATTCCTACAACCATGAAGCTGAGATGCCATGCCTTTTCCATGATGAACTTAAGTCTCTATAAACCACAAGATGACAGAAGCCCTCCTTCATTACATTGTTTTTGTCAGTATCTTCTCACAATGACCAGAAGAATCACTAGCAAAGTTCAGGAGTGAAGTCAGATACAGTGTTAGGAAGCAACATAATGGTTGGAACTCTTCGGTTTGTAGAAATGGTGGGGTAAGTTATATCTATTAAAAAGATTATATGTAAGGTCAGCATTAAATCTCAGTTTTATAGACCCAGACAAATCATTGTCAGGCATGAAGCCTGAAGGATGATATTGTACTTCTTGGACCCTAGTGTCCAGCAATGTGTCTGTCTTATAAGGTATTTGGTGCAAAAAGATATTTTTCCACCATGTCAGTTTGAAATCTCTGTATACCATATTTTCTTCAGGACACTCATTGTTCACATTTAGTAGCAAAAACTCTCTAAGTATCATCCTTAGGAACAATTAATTTGTACAGCCAGGGTTTCCCTAGGTTGCCAGACATGGACTCCTTTGTTTATTTAGTTCCTTTAAGAACTTTGGGTATGCCATTAGTGAAGACTGAAATAAAGTTAATCTGAGACAGGGAAAGTGCTGCCAACAGCTATGAAATCCATCGCTTCCAGAGCTGGTGCTGGAAGAAAATGATAGTTTCCCAAGAGGAGAAGCCTCCAGCCATTTGTGGCTGATGACGGTAAGTTGGGGAACAGGATGACCATGCAAAAGGAGCATACGATGGTCCTCATGATGGTTTGGTGTATATCCAAAATGTAAAGGAGCTCAGTGGAAATGGTCCCTCATTCCCCACTACATGCTACAGCTGGAGCCTCCTTACTTAGAATCCTAAGCAGAAGCCACAGGGCCAGGGAGAGCACATGTGCAGTCCACACAGGATGCCAGCTTCTCTCCTGTCCCCGTCTCTGTACCCACACAATGGAGAGCATAAGAAAGGACAAGGAGCCAGGAAGGAAGCTGCATCGAAAAGAACAGACGAAAATGTGCTGGCTCACGAGGATGTTGTCAAATCAAGCCATTTGCTCTCCCTAAAGTCTAGCAAATAACAGAACACTGTACAAAGCTGAAGACACCAGATAAAGTTGAAGGGACATGGTAGCTATGTAGACAGCCTTGGTAGATAGGCATGAGAGAAGGGTGGAGAAATCAGCTAATGGAGAGAGGCTCATGGAAAACATTTTTCCAAAATAGTGAAAGGCATCTAGAGGGGAGAAGGGAATAAGACAGGTCTACAAAAATGCTGAACTTGAATGCCTAGCCAAGTTTTGGGGGCACACAATATAGCTACAATACAATAGTATTGTAATGGGTAAAAACAGTGGAATATGACTAACTTCAAAATCCAAGAGAAATATTTTCAGTTCCATATCATATTCTCATGCCGAACTGTCTACTTATGTTGCCAAAAGCTGAAAAAGTGGCTTCAGTCTACTTCCCCCGTGGTGGTACCAAAAAAGATATATGACCTGGCATCTGGCTTCTTTTGTTGGGTTATATACACTTCACATCTGAGGGCCTCCACCAGCCTTTTTCCCTGTCCCGGTGTGTGTGGGCCTTCCTAACTGCCCATCAGCATGTTTGGGGCTCATGCAGGAGAGTGAGTTTTGGAAGCACTTACATTCCCTTCGTCATTTCATTGTATGAGCTCAAGTCCAGGTTGTAAACATGCCTCAATCCCCTCCATTCTGAATGGGACAGTGGACTTGAAAAAACACCTTGAGTTGTGTAACGTAATTCTACCCAGATGAGCTGCATCCTTGTTCTGGAGTTGTGCTTTGTTCTTTAAAACAGTTGGCTTCTAATGGCCCTATCTAAAATCAGGGAGTTTCCTTGAAACTTCTGGTAACATCACTATAATGAAGACTGTCTCCTTCCTCCAGTCTCAGGGGTGTGAGATTTAAGAGAGAGAAAGCAACCATTGTGGGAGTCAGCAAGAAGAAAGCTTGCATCTAAGTGGAGTATGAAAATGCAAAGGAAATCAGAGAAATTGGGAACAGAGAGTCTGTGGGTAGACATGAATCCCAGAAAGAACAGAGATCTGGGGAGCTGTGCTGGGGGCAAACAGCCAGAGCCAACATGTTTGGAAACAAATTGAGAGCCAGAGTAATGAGGAATGACGAGGAGCCTTGGGTGGCAGGTGTACAGAAGGCAGGCCATGGGATGTGTCAGGTAAGGCCTGCTGATACACAGGCCAAATGTGCTATGGGGAAGTAAGCACTAGAGAAGAGGTGGGCAATGGGGAAATCTGCCAGCAGCAGGCAGCACTCTGGCCCCTTCTCCTCCTCACGAGTAGTTTAGGATAGAGTGCTGAGCATACTGTAGTGTGTGTTTAAAGACAAGTGCTGCTCTTGTTCCTGTGAGGTATGCAGCAGAATGCTCTCATGGTGAATGATGCCCTTGGTGAATACACACCATGGAGACGATTTCAGTAGTTTCTATAATCACACTGAAAGGCTAGCTTTGTCCCTGTTAAGTGTGCATGTATGTGCGTGCGCTTGTGCGCGCACACACACACACATACACCATCTTTGTAAGCAAGACAGTCTTTGGATTTATGGGCGAAAGTTTTATTGTTTATCTTATTATACCTTAATGGAAACAAAGGGCTTTGGGATATAGATACAAACAAGAAATGAATCATCTTTCCTAACAGAGGGCCTGGAGAATTTATATTTCATAATCCTGCCAACAAAGAGCTTGCTGATGTCTTATGAATGAGGAGGAGGTGACCTCACAAACACATCTTTAGGAAAGACTCCGTGACTGTGGGTACAGAGCTGGCCACGGTTTGGGTCCTTGTCGAGCAGGGTCAGATGCTTGACCCCCAGAAAGCTAGCCAGGGGCTTTCCCAACATCACATATCTGCAGTTGTGGGCAACCAATGTTCATTCCCCATAGAATTTTGGAAAAGTACAAGATTTATAGATCTCATCAAGTTGTGTTGCCTTAGATAGGAGTGAAAATCCCCATCTTGCCCAAGACCTTGTCTGCTTGTCAGGAAGGAGGTGCTTAACTGTAGATACCCGCCAGCTGAGGCAGGTCCTTGATTCTCTGCTTCTTCCTTCCAGTGGTGCGTGGCCTGTCCTCAGAGGCTTGCCTTGAGGGGATGGCCCTGCAGTTTCCAGGATGCCTTCTCCAAGAGTGTGTGCAAATATTGAGCCTTGCTACATACCATCCAGCCCTTCTTTGGTCCCTCTGTCCCATTCTAGCAGGCTCCTTCTTTCTTTCTTTTTTTTTTTTTCAACTTTTAT
>NW_022196905.1:67153714-67153993 GCF_008632895.1 Mastomys coucha | reverse complement strand
TCTTTTGAGTATATAAATACTTTTGAAATATATAAGCTGTTCTGAAAACTATAGTATAGTGTAAAAACTTGAGATAAACAATACTACTAATAGAGAGGCTGAGATAGGAGAGACAAGATTTCAACACCCTTATGTTGTACACAGCCAGACACTGTCACAAACAAACAAGCTGACAGTGAATATAGATTGTACAATGTTGGACCTATTTCTTCAATTACCAAATTAGAGAGACCACTGGATGACAATCAATAAATTTCTAATTCCTCATATTTTTGGATT